>NW_020229275.1:145000-297047 GCF_003227725.1 Camponotus floridanus
TTAAAGAATGTATTAAGTTCAACATGTGAAAACCAGAAACATAAATTTCTATTACCATAAGTTAAAATATGTAAATTATAATGCATCAATCAATTTAGAATAAATCGTTGGCTTATGCTTCAAATGTAACAGACTAAAATTTAACTTAATTTATTCAAAATAATTTGCAGATACTGAATTCATTAAAGAATCATCAAGAAGAACATCCAGAAAACTAATTCAGTTAAACAGAAATTGGTAAGTCTATTTTTAAAATTAAAGAAATGTTTCTATATTTTATAACAATTTTCATTTTTCAAGGATAAAGAAAGGTTGGCGATGGATGATAGACAATCTCTTAGAAAAATGGAGCGACAGAAAATGGGAAAAGAACAAAAGTGCTTATTGAAGGATAAAAAAATGAAATAGTAAATAAAGTAAGATTTTAATTCTTTTTCTATTTGCCAAGAAGTAATGTAGCTGGAAAGATTAAAACATGTACCATTAAAGTGCACAAATACAAAATATATACAAATACATAAAAATTTTAATTGATAAAGAAAATAATTGAACTATAAATTTTAGAAATGTAACTTTTTATTTGAAATAGAAAAGAACACTTTCTACTATTTTTACAGTGGCAGCTCCTACATGAGTCAGCACCAATCTTTTAAATCTGATGCGAAATTGCTTCCCTCAAAGTATAATAAGGGTATTAAATTATTATAGCTGAAAATGGAATCAATTAGTTGGGTTGAATCAGTACTATACTTATCAAAAGTAAAATTGACGATAAAGTCTTAAAGTTTTTTTTATGGACAACTGTCATCGAATGCTGCTTACGATGACTAATTCCATTAATGATAATGTTCTGTTAGTGCAGTCAATTGAGGTAAAACATCGAATAATTCTTATATTTTATTCAATATATTTTTTCTTAATAAATTTTAACTTGAATGTTTTTATGTTAACATTTTAGAAATCTTCAATTTGGGGTGCGTTCCGTTTAACGCATAATGCGCATTGATATCGTTCCATTTTGTTAATGCGCATGATGCGCACTTGAAAACGGAACCATGCGTTTGATGCGAATTAAACATGGCTACTACCATGGACAAAAAGTTATTATCTAGTATAACTTCATTTTTATTAATAAAAAACATTAAAGAAAATGATTTAAGTGATACTACCGAAGATAGTAATGATAGTGAAAATGAAGCAGAAGATTTACATGTTGAATGTGAATTAATGTATTTAATATTAATAATTAGTGAAACACGCAGGGAAAGTGTTTTTAATAAAAAAATAGAAAATTATGTTGAGCGAGTTGTTCCTGATTACTCTAGAATAGTATTCAAAGAACATTTTCGGTAAGTAATAATAATATATAAATATATAATAACGTTTTTGAATAAAGGAAGTTTAATCGATTTAACTATTTTATTCTTCAAAAAAATATATGGCTATGGTTGATCAATGACACTCTTAAATCGATAAATCTGCGCTTTATTCGAAAACGCTAAATTTATATAAAAAAATAATATAATAAAAAGTATTTTATATAAAAATGTCATAATTGAAAAGTAATTTTATAAAAGTAGCTTGTTATCATTACCGTTTTTTTTTTAAAGCAATTCATTAATGTTACTTGTTATCAATTTTAACAGGTAACACTTATTATCGTTATCCAAAAATAAAATAAAATAAAGTGTATAATAATTTTTATATTTTAAATAATTTTTATAATTAATATTTTAATATTTTAAAATGAATTATAATTTAAATATTATTATATTTATTAAATATTATTATATTATATTATTATATTATTATATTATGTGATGTGACGCCTTTTGAGCTCCGTCACAGTGACCCCGTCGGGGGGGGGAAGCGTGCGGAGGGTCATCCCTCGCATCTGAGGAGGATCCCTTTTTCCGATCCCGTGATATATCTTTTCGTAGATTTTTTATGTTTGAGACTAACTTTAAGCGAACAAAGCGCGGCGATCTGAACGGATAGGAAAATGATGTCCAGCAAGATCCTGGAGGGTGCGGTTACCGAGGAGAAGAAGAGAGTAGCGAACCAATGCCTCCGCTCCACAGGAAAGTCATATATCGAGATCCCGTTCCACCGCTATCCGTATATGAGCATGGTGTTAATATCCGCTATTTTTAAAGAAACGTCGACGGAAAATTCGATCGAGGGAACGGCGAACACTCTCCCAGGTTGCAGACTGAGGAGAGGGAGTGCATCTGGAGACGGACGAGAATACGGCTTGGCCAGCCCGCCACGTCCGATTTACCGAACAGAAGATATCGTCCTGAATATCGTCAAGGTCGGAGTTAGCGCCCGCAAGAGAGCTACCCGCCGAGCACCGCAACGTTACTGTAAGCCGACGCTCAGGTAGCCGTAATATTTTCCCAGATACAGCTGGTGTCTTACTTTTCGTTACCGTCGCAGAGCGACGTCGATTTAGTTACCGAATTGCCATAGGAAGCCTCCGTGCTTTTTTAGCTTTTCGTTACCGTGACGCCAGCTGGCTCCGGGTATCGCGGATTTGTCCTTCTCGGGGAGTTCGTAGCCGACAGTCAATATACCGTATCGTTAGTACCGTATCGTATCGTTTCGTTTCGTATCGTGTTATATCTTTGCGTGGAATGTCGAATTGTGAATCTTAGTATGGTCTCGAAATTCCGTCACTTTCGTATCGCGTAGAGAATAACGGGATTTGCGCGAGATCGTTCTTTGCGATTGAGAGTTACTGTATATCCGAAATTTACTCGGCAAGAATTGCATAATTCGCGAAATCATTGTTCAAAATTTATGTCCGTTAACGTTTATGCTGTTTGATATTACTTGAAAGTCGAATTTGTTTTCCTCGAGTACGAAAGGTCGTGGAGATACCGACAAATATTGCGAGACAATACTCATGCCTGCTGACGGGGAATTACCGTTAATAATAATATCGTTACGTTTGAATTGATTACCGCAGGTTACCGTCGACTATTATATGAAATCCGATTTGATTTATATCGCGACCTTTTATGAGGCTCGTGTCTCTTGGCAACTTCCGAAATCATATCCGTATTATATTTTGTCGTTATATTTTACTTCTCTGTAAATTACCAATCGACTTTACTCATCGCTGTTCGTAATTCATTATATTCGTTCTCGTTCCGATCTCATAATTATCTCTTAATCGCGCGTATTATATGTGTCTGTTTCCGTATCGATTATAATCGACCTTTGTATTATTCGCATAGAGATCATATTTCTTTTGTCCTTTCTTTGAGATTTATATCTATTATCAAGCTCTGTTAGTTATGTATAGTCCATATTCAATCTTTTCCATTATATTCTTATCGTCTCTGTTATACACTTTATTCGTGTACAATAATTGTTAAATATATTTTAAGTAAACCAAGGTAAGTGTCGATCATTTCTTTCTCGAGAGTTATTAAGCGTTCTCTCTCTAATCTACAAAGAATCCTGCCCCTCTGCCATATACTGAGCTCTGGATTACTGGAACCCCTTTCGTTACCGTACCGATATCGTGGCGCGGGAGACCGCGCCTGGTACCCAATATCGCTCTCCTACTCGGAGAGCTGCGAGATACCGTACTTTTAGATACCGTATTTTCAGATACCGTATTTTCAGATACCGCTACCGTAATTTCGGATACCGTTTCTTTTAAGGCAAATTAGTTGTTTCTTTTCTATCGGCCAAAAGAGAAATTTGTACGCCCTCTTCCGGAGCTGCGTTTCCGAGGCGGACAAAGGCGTCGCAATTATTATACAGAGTGTCCCATTTTAAGAGTCCACCTCAAATATCTCTTTCATTTTTTATTTTAGAGAAAAATGGTTCAGACATGTTTTATATGATTTCGAGGGGGCCATAAGATGGTACCATTGATTTGACCTTGAAGAGTCATTTGAAGGTCACGTGAGGGTTACCTCAATTTTTTTAAATGGCACCCTTATTTTTTATTACATATTCTTGTAGCTGACCTCGAGAGCTTTCCAAAACACTATAATCAAATGTTTTTTCGTGAAGTACTTTTCGAATTATAAAGCTTCAAATTTACAAAATTTTGATAAAAATACAAAATATTTCGTAAAACATTCACTTTCCGATAGTCTTACATGATCCAGCCAGTCAAGGCAAGATCCGAGCATGATCCAGTCAGTCAAGGCAAGATCCGAACATGATCCAGCCAGTCAAGGCGAGATCTTGTATTGCCTGATAATCAATGAACTGTAACAATTGTGATAGTGCAATTGTCAATTCTTTTAATGAAACAAATATCAAGAGGCTTGTTTCAAATTTCTTACTTGGGCAACTTTCGGTATTTTGGCGAAGTCTCAGACAGACGCATATTATTATCCATTGACTTTTTTTTGATAAGACAGGAATTTTTTGTATTTTGGCGCTTTTTTCCTTATAATTTTCATTATAAATGGCTGTTTATCCACCAAATGAAATTGTGGACATGATTCGCATTTTGGGTGAGGCCAGGAATAATTACTCGGCAGCGGAAAGGCTTTATGCTGAAAGATTTCCAGACAGACGCCATCCTGATAGGAAAGTAATAAAAAGATTCTGCGACAGAGCTGAACTGGGTTTTCTTAGAAGAAGCCGGCGAAAATCGGGCCCTGATGAAGTCACATCATTGACTGTTATAAATGCCGTTGCTTTGAATCCTCAAATCTCTACGAGACAAATTGAGAGGCAGCACGGTATATCTAAATCAACAGCCAATCGTGTGCTCAAGCTCAACAAGTTTCACCCATATCACATTCATCTAACTCAGCAAAGAAAGGGACTACCAACGCCGTGTATATTTTTGTAACTGAGCTTGAGATCAAATCCAACAAAATCCCCGGTTCATTGCTGATACGCTTTTTTCTGATGAAGCCACGTTTTGTAATAGAGGCGTTAATAGACATAACTGCCATTATTATTCAGATGCTAATCCACATTGGCAGAGAAGCCAAGAGTTCCAACGGCAGTGGTCCATTATCGTTTGGGCAGACATCCATGGGAGATGTTATTGTTGGTTCATATTTTTTTGAAGAAAATCTCAATGCGGCAATCTATCTAAGATTTCTTCAAGATGACCTGCCCAACCTCTTGAAACATGTCGACAATGATTTACTCAGACGAATGTGATTTCAACAAGATGGAGCACCAGCTCATAGATCTCGAGCCGTTACACAATATTTAAACAATAGATTCCCGAACAGGTGGGTTGGACAGCCGAGTTCAAGAATGGCCCCCAAGATCGCCCGACTTGACGCCCCTAGATTTTTATTTCTGGGGCTACATTAGAGATATAATTTATTCGCAAAAGCCTACCGTTGAAAATATGAAAAACCGGATCAGACAGGCTTGCAAAAATATTAATGTAGGTGTTCTTGAAAAAGTTAGGGACGACTTTCACCATAGACTAGAGCTATGCATACAAGTAAATGACCAAGTTTTTGAACACTTAGTAATTGTACACAAAAGAAGATCTTGCCTTGATTGGCTGGATCATGTTCGGATCTTGCCTTGACTGGCTGGATCATGCTCGGATCTTGCCTTGACTGGCTGGATCATGCTCGGATCTTGTCTTGACTGGCTGGATCATGTTCGGATCTTGCCTTGACTGGCTGGCTCATGCTCGGATCTTGCCTTGACTGGCTGGATCATGCTCGGATCTTGCCTTGACTGGATCATGCTCGGATCTTGCCTTGACTGGCTGGATCATGCTCGGATCTTGCCTTGACTGGCTGGATCATGCTCGGATCTTGCTTTGATTGGCTGGATCATGCTCGAATCTTGCCTTGACTGGCTGGATCATGTAAGATAAGACTATCGGAAAGTGAATGTTTTACGAAATATTTTGTATTTTTATCAAAATTTTATAAATTTGGAGCTTTATAACTCGAAAAGTACTTCACGAAAAAACATTTGATTATAGTGTTTTGGAAAGCTCTCGAGGTCAGTTACAAGAATATGTAATAAAAAATAAGGGTGCCATTTTAAAAAATTGAGGTAACCTTCACGTGACCTTCAAATGACTCTTCAAGATCAAATCAATGGTACCATCTTATGGCCCCCTCGAAACCATATAAAACATGTCTGAACCATTTTTCTCTAAAATCAAAAATGAGAGATATTTGGGGTGGACACTTAAAATGGGACACCCTGTATATTATAAAAGGCGCATTTTTTACAAACTTATAACAAACGCATCAAACACTTCACATTCGAGCTGCGGTAGCTGATGTACATTGATGGGCGAGAAATAGTGGGGATATAGGGAATTCTGTGTGCGTAAAACGGAACGCATCCTTGGATGCAGCATTGGAGTCCATGAAGTTAAATCTCATTAATAAATTAGATGAGGTGAGAAGAATTTTAAATAGTTACCTACAGATTGTAGCTTGTTTTTATTCTGATCTTTGTTTAACTTTCATTTCAATAAAATTATACTCGTAAAAAATACGTGTATAATTTAGTTCTTGAATTAATTACATCGATGCTTGTTTGCAAAACATTTGACTTTAATTATTAAACATTGAATTATTTATTCAATTTATTTTTAAATAAAATAACTAAATAATTAAAGTATACCGGTAATTAGAAAATAATTTCTAAATAGTCATATAGTCATTGTTCGCGAGCGAATCCGACAGTAGATAGAAGAGGAAGGTCTTTCAGTGAGAAAAAGTGCGCCTCGTTTACACGTAGAAGACAGGACTTTATTAAAGTCAAAAATTAAGAATGACAAGTATTCAGTGTGGTATCGCGAGCGGTGTAACGAGATTGCGTTACTTTTCTGAGTCGTATACGGATAATCGTAGTCAAGTCGAAATAGCGGTCGTTATAAGCGTTTGATCAGCGGTGTAACAAAAAAGAGATATGCGGAAATCCAAGTGAGTAAGCGGTCGTATAACGAAATAGCGGTTTTAACAGAGCGATTTAGCGAAGCGGTTTGACAAAGCGGTTTGACTACGATAGCGAAAAGCAAAACGTGCGAGACTCCGAAAAGTGCAAGACTTCGGTGAGTCCACGCGTGGTGCTCATTATATAGCGAGCGGAATTTTGGTCCCGTTGCGACCAATTAATTTCGTATTTTAGCGATGACCTCTTGGTGCCGCGAGTAATTGGTCGCCAATGAAGTCTGACGTTAATATTTTTATAATTGTCATGCGCACAATTTTTTTCGATCAGCTGAGCGATTGCTAATCAGCTGATCGTGACGTATGGGTGCGCATGCCCGTGCGTTGCGCTGACTTTGCTGACGGTTGGCATTGTTTTGCCAAATGTTTGTAATGAGCGTTTCTTATGCGGCGCAAAAAATGTATGATAACGCGGTCAGTTTAGTTTTTCAGGCAAATAGATAATTCGAGAAGTTTCTCGTCACTCGATAAATTCGAATTCTCGGATTTATTAAATTGAAAAATGCGGATTTTAGCTATATTAAATCGAAAATGATGATTATGAATTTCGAACAGTCATAAATTTGATAAGCACAATTAAATTTTACCAATCTGAAATAAAAGAAAATAAAATGATTTTTAAGTTCAATATTTTTTATTTGCAAATTTAGTTATTAAGTTTTATTCGTTATACTTTAACAAATGAAACGATAGATATCTCTTTATTTTAATAATAATTTTTTTTCGTTCAATCTATGCATATCTCAATAAAACATAACTTTATTTATTGTACTCCAGTGCACAAAGCAAAATGTTTCCGGATTCAATTCAAGTATTATGGTGAAAGATAATTTACTTTTCTCTAAAATAATTTGTTGGGATATAATTTACTTTTCTCTAAAATAATTTGTTGGGAAAAATGGTATATAAATATTTTTTTTAAATAATTTTAAGAATGGAGACGATAAAAAATTGCAAAGAAAATACATTTAAAGAGAGCGCGGTTTTCTTACTCAATAAATCATCTGGTTAACTTAATTCATTGTTTTCGACTGTGAGACAAAAGATGGTTGCAATAAATTATAACAAAGAAAATACTTCTTGAATCAGTTCGTTTTATTTCAAGAAAAAGTAAAAAAGAATGAATGTAGATTTTTTATGGCCGTTTATTTTGAATAAGTTTCGATTAATTGTTATTTTTTGGGTACGTATATTGGAAAAATTTTTTAAACTTTACATTGAGACATTATCATCATTAATACTTTAATAACTATTTTTCAATGACGTGCATCATTACGCAAGAAATGGAACAGGTTTTACATGTAGCAAGCTCTTGTTTTTTGGACAATGCAACTGATAGCTGTTGCACAGTTCGTTGGAAGAATAAAACAATGTATTACATTGTTTCCGTCTTTAGTTTGGCCATTTAAATATTTCTAGTCAGCTTTCAAGCAAATGGCTATAATTGTCTTTACTACTCTGCGAGGTGCAATACTTATTAAAAATAAGGAAAAGAACAGAGTTAAATCTATTTCTAATTTATAGTCCTGTCTAGACTGAAGGATGATCTTATTTGTAGCTCATTCTAGTGAGTAATGTAAACGAGTAAAAATAGTCAGCTTTTAAAAACTGTTTTATAGGCTAGATACTAAAATTATTATCGGTTTTATTTAATGATACTAATATAACATAACACAAAAATTGTGCAGTGTAAACAGGCGAAAATATAAGTCGGATAAGTCACAAGTAAAATCATCCTCCAGTCTAGACACAGAGCATATATACTACAGAGATATCATTTCCTTTTCTAATTGCAAAATGTTTTTTGTTCTTTTAATTTCGTTTCCATTAGAATTCTTTATTTTTTGATATATTAATAAATACATGAAATTTTAATTTATATATATGAAACAGTTTTTGTATTATTAAGTCATTCCATTTGTGCTTAATAAAATTATATCTATTCCAAAACGCTTTTGTTACAATTCCTGCCTATGTTCTCTTCCTCAATCTCCTTTTAAGATTATATATGAAATTATTTGTTTTAATTAGTGTCCATTCTGCACTTGAAACTAACAAATCAAATGTTTCTAGTTTTTCTTCATTGTGTTGACTTTTGGGAATATAATCATCGTTAATATTTGTATCAGTCTCTTTCGTCGGATTCTGAGATAGCTTCAATTAGAACAGCATTTAATTTTAGAGACAAAAAGAAATTAGATCCTACACAATAGAAAAAATATTAAATATTAAATATCCTGCACAATAGAAAAAATATTAAATATTAAATATTAAATTCATAGAAAAAGAAAAAGACAAGAGAAGAGTTCTTTTCTTTTTCTCTCGTTCTATAAATTTAATATTTAATATTTTTTCTATTGTGCGTAGGGCCTTAGCATGTACATGATGTAGGTCAGGAACGTCTCCTTCCGCTTCTAGGCTCTGTACTAATAATTATTAATAAATCAATAAAAATTGTTTTCCAAATAATTAAATATCTTGGAACTGATTTTCCAAATCATTTTGAATCTAAAAAAAATCAGTTAATGTCTGCTAACTATATGCTTAAATAATTTTTATTAATTATTAATTATGTATTCTTTTCCAAATTATAAAAATGATTTTCTAAATTTCTCCAAATGATTTCCAAACGATTAGAAATACTTATGAAAAGAAAAAAAAACAATTGTCTGCCAAATATATTGTGCTCACGGCACGTGCTAAAGGCATAGTGAACGCAGGCAGTGCTGCCTTTTCCACTACACGACGTACCGTCTAGTGCCACAGACATCTATATAATACTAGACTGCTAAGCTTCTTACATAGTTACTAGATTCTGTAGATCTAAAACCTATGTACTTTTATACACATAGGCGGCGGACATAACCGAATGGAATGCTAGATTGATAAAATTTCATGTCCTCCACCTATGGGTAACTATGTATACAGTGATCACATAAATGACGGCACCTACCAGGTGGAATATATATATGTATGTATATATATATATATATATATATATATATGTGTGTGTGTGTATGTATATATATTAATATTTATACACATTAGAAGAAAAATTTTTTTTTTATTAATAATGACCATAAGATGTTTCGTGAAGGGTGACTTGCAATAGTATTTACAACAAAGGATGTAATAACCATTTCGTAAGTATAATTTTTTTTGGTTAAGTCCTTTTGTTTCTCATACTCCAATTGAATATCTTTGAAATGACGTATCTGAACATGGAAAATCTTGAAATATATAAAAATCTTAAATGAATTTTAGATTTCCAGTAAAAAATGCTGATCTTTTAAAGAAATGGATAGCAGCAATAGGAGAAGATAAAGATTTTCAACCATCAACTGCAAATAGAATTTGTCATCTTTATTTTGAAATATCAGATTTTTTTGACATACCAGGAATAAGGAGAAACATTCTAAAATATGATAAATTTCCTACAAGAAATTTAACATTGATACATAGTGATGAAAAAGTTTAAAATGATCCTTTAAGCGATCTACATGAAATTATTGATTGCGTGAATATATGTATGATAAACATCTGTTATTAAATTGCATGGAATTAATGTTTTTTTAATACATATATATTTTTAATACATATATATTTATTTGTACACAATATGAAATACATAAAAAGAACCAGCAACATAATGTTTCTACACCTGAACCTAAACCAGTAGGTTAGTATATGACAACATGATTTACTTTTATAAATATATAATGATCATTTTATAATTTTTTTCTTTTATATATATACACACACACATATATAATCTTGATCTTTTTTTAATTTAAGAAATTTCCATTACGTCGGAGAATATAACAGAGAGACTTTCCATTGATATTCAGCCAATCTCAATAATTACGAACACAGGTAATTACCTGTTATATAATTATATAAGATCGTACACAATTTATCTTTTCTAGATGTAACATCTAACCACATATAATGTTTATACAAGTACACAAAGCAAGAAATGTTAGGCATGTGATTGTGACTGTTCTGTTCAAATTAAAAATTTGAAGGAAGAAAATAAGAAATTAAGAGAATTGCAAGAAGATTAAAATAAAAAATATATTGAAGAGTTTCAAAAACAAAAAGAAGTATTCAAAGATCTACTTCAAAAAGAAAACCAAATAATATAAAAAATGTTAAATACAGCCCATATAAAATCCAAATATTTAGTCAAGAAGACAAAGAGGAAAGATAGTAAAATAAAAAATTTGTCTTCCTTACTTGATGTTTTAAAACAAAAAGGCTTTGTTGCTTAAACAACTTTGGATACTTTAAAACAAAATTTTTCTAATATTATCTTACCAATTGTACAAAATGAATTTTCTAATAGAGGTAAATCTATGCATGCAAGACGCTATACTAATGAATTAGTAGCTAATGAATTAGACGCTATACTAATAAAAAAGTTTGCACTAACCCTCCATTATCACAGTCCAAAAGCTTATGCATACTTTCGGTTAGCACATTATTTTTTTATTTCTATTATATATATTTACTATTTATGCATGTATTTCTGTATATATTCTTATAGTATGTATTTGCTATACCCATCTCCATATATTATGTACATTATCTCATATTATTTTTTTACTTTACATGCTATTGGATTTTAGTTAATGACACTACATTATACAGGGTGTCCCTGAGCATGTGCTCACTCACTTGTAAGAAGGTAGAGCGCAGTAAATTAAATAAAGAAATCCTATTCTATGTAACGATTTTTGTAATAACAATCGAAATATTAATTATTGAAATCGGACGAATGAGAGAAGCGCTCGAGCGCTCGAGCTATAGCACGGTCCACCGTGTCAGACATTGCCTGCTGGCACGCGGCGAGAGGAGGGACAGCGCGCCGCTACCCGTGCTTACCGCTATCACCATTTTCACTGCATCGCGTCAAGATTCGCATCTCGCGTCTCATTTCTGGCATTGTTTGTAATTATAATTAATTTATGTATGATAAGAGATATGTATAACACAATAAAAAGACAAAGCTGAATTAGATTTAAATGTTATAAATAAGATACGAAAAAGAAAGAAATGTAAGGAAGCTATCGAATTTATGATAAGTTTTTGATTAATGTATTATTTACAATTAATAGATAACAGTTTTTTCCATCGATTTCTTTTGCTTCTTTTGTCAGGGCTACAACAAATATTAGTATAAAAATATTCGAACATCATATCATATCAAAATAAACCATCCATTAATATAAAAATGATACAAGAAGCATTTTCCGTAATATACTTTTCGATATATGACATAATAAATATAATTTGCGTGTGAAAAAAGAATCGTGCTTCATTCATATCATTTTTTAAACAAAATTGTGTTATACATATCTCTTATCAAACATAAATTAATTATAATCGCAAACGATGCCAGAAATGAGACGCGAGATGCGAATCTTGACGCGATGCAGTGAAAATGGTGATAGCGGTAAGCACGGGTAGCGGCGCGCTGTCCCTCCTCTCATCGTGTGCCGGCAGGCAATGTCTGACACGGTGGGCCGTGCTATAGCTCGAGCGCTTCTCTCATTCGTCCGATTTCAATAATTAATATTTCGATTGTTATTACAAAAATCGTTACATAGAATGGGATTTCTTTATTTAATTTACTGCGCTCTACCTTCTTACAAGTGAGTGAGCACATGCTCAGGGACACCCTGTATACTGCGTGATTGTACTCTTTTACTAATAGAAATGTATTCTCATAATATTTATAGAACTATCATGATGTTACCACATCCTTCGTTATTGAGACATTGGACTTCTACAGTCAACATTAATCCTGGCTATCTTTCTGAAGTATTGCAAGCATTAGAACAAGTACCATGTGAAGACAAAGACTGTATTTTAATATATGATGGAATGAGCATACGGCAGCAAATATGTTGAAGTGAAGTGGATCACATATATTGGCTATTCTGATTATGGGAATGATTTCAATATAGAGAGAAATGAAATAGAAGCAAAAGAAGTATTGGCTTTCATGGTGGTAAGTTTAAAAGGAAGTAACCAATAGCATATTTTTTAAAACATGGAATGCTATCAACAACTTTAGCGGAATTAATAAAAACTGCGTTAATATTAACAAGCGAAGTAAAATTAAGAGTAAGATCAATAACCTGTGATGGTGAAAATATTAATATTAGCGTTTTAAACAAATTAGGCTGCAAAGTATTCTCTGAGAATTATGAAGATATTAGAAATTTCTTTACCCATCCTGTTGAAAATCGTAACGTATACATTACTTTAGATGCATGTCATATGATTAAACTAGGTAGAAATGCTCTTGCAGATTATGGAGAATTTCAGTGCGACGATAAAATTATTACATGGGAATATATTGTCCGTTTACATACCCTTCAAAAAAAATTAACATTTAAATTTAAAAATAAATTAAGGGGGGAGACTTGTGTAAAATAACATTTTTGAGCAATTTTTTTATTGCTTAAAAAATTCATTTATTATCTGAAGAATGTTATTCCCGACGTTTTAAACCCCAAATGAAGTCCTAAAAGTCCCTGAGGAGTCATCAAAGTGATGTGCTCCAAATGGTGTCGAGAGCAGGTACACAAGTGCACGCGCGTGAACGGAGGAAAGAGGAAAGAGGAAAGAGCAGCAGAACTTGATGAATTTCTAGAAGAAGAGGGCTTACTATACAGCCCTAGTATCGCAGACTAAGCTTTGGTAATTATAAGTCTCTCGGAATACTACTTCTCTATACCGAAAACTTTAAACGCGTTTTTCTCAAAACGTAAATTTTTGCGCGCCGTGCAATGTAACTCAAAAAGTAATCGGCCGATTCACTTCAAATTTTGTACAGATATTCATTAACTTATTGGCCATCGGATGAACCTCAAATTAAATTAAAATTGTAATAATAAATATTGTTTTTTTGCAATTTGTTTATAGAAAAAGGGTAATTTTTCTTCAAAATGGTCTTGAATTTTTAATTTTTTTTTTTGCTAAAAATAGATTCATCCGATGCAGAAAAACGTATTTTAATGAAAAAACTTTCGTTTGTTGATTTCAGTCAATCACAAGAACTTAGATGTTGCACGACGCAAAAAGTAGGAGTCAACTTCGAATAGCTGCAGCGCCGCCATTTTGATTTTTTCAACAATAAAAAAATTTTTTCAAATATATTTTATCATCAATATTATAATGCGCTTTATTGCAATTGAATAAACTTTCTCATTTTTTAGTAAAAAATTCTTGAAAATACAGTTATTTACACGAGTCTCCCTCCTTAAATTCTCAGTGTATTTATTGGAAACAGAATAAAATGAAAGTTAAATATGCAGCTTATACACTTAGCGCTTCTGTTGCAAATGCAATAGATTTCTTGAGACAAGAAGGATTAAATGATTTTAAAGATAGCGAAAGCACTATAAAATTTATTAGAATAATTGACCGTTTATTTGATTTTCTTAATTCAAGAAATCCATTCGGTAAACATTTTAAACAATCCATTACAATACATAATTTTCATTATCTTCAGGCTATGGTAGAAGAAATTATAGAATATTTATTCTCCTTGAAATGCAAAGATGGAACATTTTTGGAAAACTCAGGCAGGAAAACATTTCTTTATGGTATTGCAATAGCTGCAAAATCTGTTTTATCTGTTTCTCAAAATTTATTATTTTCATCTAATACATCCTATAAATATGTTTATCCTATAAATTCTCTCAGGATCATATAGAACTGCTTTTTGCAAAAATAAGAAGTTAAAATGGTCATAATAATAATCCAAACGCATTACAATTTCAACACATTATGAAAAAAATTTTATTTAGAAATAGTATAAAAATTCAAATGCTACAAATTGCTTAGAATTGGATAGCGATCCCGTTGGATCAGTGTTTGATTTTTATTGGAAAAAGAAAAAAAGAAGCTCTATTATATGATGAAGATGACACAGCTGAAATAGAGGATGATAATGATAAAAATAATAATAATATTATTACTTTGTATAATATTCAGGAATTGAAGATAACATATTATATTATATTAGCGGATATATTGTAAAACAATTAAAGCATATTAATTGCTATTCTTGTGCAGAAAGTTTGTTACAAAATAATTATATAGAACATTATGTATCTTGAATATTTTTCTAAATTTCTGGATTATAATAACAATGGTGAGTTAATTAGACCTAAAGTGTCTACAAAATAATTTTAGAAAATGAAAAATAAATAAAACAAGTAACAAATAATTTTGAAAATTTAACAATTAAAAATTTAGATCTTAAAATTATAACTTATGTAAAAAATGTATTAACACTAGACAATCTTATTTTCTCAAATTTAAATTGCGAGAATACTGATCCATTAGAAATACCACATAAAATAAGATTAATTACAGCTATAGTCCAACGTTTTAAAAATAAGATTACATTCATATTCGAAATTCTATACTCAAGAGATTTTTAAACCAGTTAAGAAAAGACATAGACTTACAAAACAAATTTTATTTTCATGTGAATAATGCTATGTATTTTATTATAAAAATATTAATAAAATATAAATAAATAAATAAAAATATTAATTAGCAATTATTATTATTAACATCAATTATCATCTCTTAACATTAATTATTAAATATTAATAATCAGTTTTGCAAGAAACCGATCAGTTAAGATTGGGTTAGGTTGTATTCCAATCAGTTATTATGTACATACAAGTTGTACATTATTAGTGCGTTCGAAAATATGTTTGGTTGGTGTTGGGAAAAAAGATAAAGTTGGCAGTATTGAAAACTCTCAGTGCTGCGTTTCGTTTCTCCCACTGGAATCACTAGGATTAAAAAAATTTGCTTGAGATATTAAAAGAGGTAAATAAGTAGTTAAATATATTTTATAATAATATGTTCAATAACATCACGTATATTATTATTAATACGAACGTGTGTTTTATATTAATAATGCTATAATTATAAAGTGACATAATTTACCTAAAATGTGATTTAAATTCAATATTTGTATATCTGGTAACAACATTTTCCAAATAATCTGTTATTTTTGGTACTATTTTCCTTTCACCTTTATTTTTAGAGTTATTACCTCTATTTTCGAATAAAATATTTTGTAATTTTTCATTATTATCGTCACTATCTGAAGAAAAACTACTCGAAGATTCAAAAATGATGTTTTCGAGTAAAATATATTGTTCCATAATAATAATTAATGTAATTGCAACACTTTCATATATTGTACATACAATCTTATATCGTATATATTGTACAATACAATCTTAATGATCCCAGTGGGAGAAACGAAACGCAGCACTGGGAGTTTTCAATACTGCCAACTTTATCTTTTTTCCCAACATCGACCAAACATATTTTCGAACGCACTGTATATATCGGACCGTCTAGGGAATAAAGGTTAGCGGTCTAGTATTATATAGATGTCTGTGTCTAGTGCCGTTACCGTGCAGTCGCTATGCGCTTTCATCTGGTGAAAACACAGTGGCGGCACAGGGATCGCACTGCGACGCCGTCGCCCGCTTCGGGAACGCCGCTCCCGAGGAGGTGGCGTGCAAATTTGGCGGTGTCGGTAATTGGCGGTATCGGGATCTCAAAATGGCGGTACGGTATCTTAAAATGGCGGTAAAATACGGTAACAGACCCTCCAACAAAAAGGAGATAGAATATGGGCGCCAGGCGCGGTATTTCCGCGCCACGATATCGAAACGGTAACGGCAAGCTCAGTTTATGGCAGAGGGGCAGAGTTCTTTGCGAAGTATTTATCGTACGGGACAGAGAGCGCTAGAATATCGTTAGGAGAGAGAAATGACTACTCAGTTATTTGGTCACAATTAATTACATATATTGAAATGTTAGAATACACACAATGAATCGTATAATCGGTTTCGCTATAAGATGGATAACTTTAATATAATACAGATAAGTTTGATATAATAACGGTAAATTTAATATAATAACGGTAAATTGAATATAATAGCGATAAAATTTAATATAATAACGGTAACTTCAATATCAGAGCGATAAATTCAATATAATAGCGATAAACTCGGTAAATATACCGGTGAATATACAAGAACGCGAGGTACACGATAAAATAATACAAGAAAGCAGATAAATTTTGAAATATAACGGTTATCTTATAAACCGCGGAAACAATGGACACATTATAACGACTGATGCGAAGGTCAGATACAATAATCTCAGAGAGGTTACTTGAAATACTGACTTCGAGTCGGAAATACAAGAAGACAAGGAAAAAAAACGGTATTAGAATAGTTTTAGCCTTTCAATAATGACGGTAATCGGAGGCCGTGAACATTAGCGGCGGAGTCTCTACCAGACTCGAGAACGAATTACGGCTGATTTCGGCTCGTACGCCGAGACGTTCGTCGCGCTAACAAATTTCGGTATAATTCTCAACCAGTTTATTGGCGGTAACCCACGTAATTAGCGGTAACCAGAGTGTACGGGGATTTTACGAACAGATGATGATACGCGGATGGTTTACGAACACTTCTGGAGGCGCGAGCCTCGTGCTCAATATCGATATAAATCGAACCTGAATTTTCATACAATGACGGTAACTTCTACGCTCAAGGACAATTAACGGTAAAGAACAATAGATAATTATGAAATAAACGGAATTTTAACCCGAAATATACGGTATACGGATTTTATAAAAGTTCGATATAACTCGAATCGAACCTTTTCTTACGGCAATTAACGAGGACTTTCGACAAAGTCTTGATAGAAAACAAAAGCTTTCTCTAACGGTAGTTTCAAGGAGATAGACGGAAATTGTTTACCCGATGTAACGGTCGCAGCACGACCTTTCGTTTCGTTAACAATATCACAACGTCCGCGTAACGGAAATTTCGAACAAGCGGTACGTTAATTACTTTTCGGCGGAGATTTCGCGTAGGGCAATATTCTTGCAGAGCCGTTCTCTTACTTCCGGTAACACCCGCTCGCGAAGAAATTACTCGCTCAAATCCCGCCTTCCGGTATGCGATATACTTGATCAAAAATCGCCGCGTCACGCTCGGAGTATCGATACAAGAAAAGTGTTAACAGAAACGATACAATTCTACACGGTACGGAAACGATACATAAGACCACGGACTGTCGGTACGAACACCCCTGAGAGGGACAATTCCGCGACCCCGGTGACAGCTGGCGTCCGATAATTCCGGTACAAGTATTCAACTTCTCGGTAATTTTTCTTTACGGTACGATAGCCGCCCGGTGACGGTATCTCGATACGATGACACCAGCTGATCCCGGAGTAATTTTGCTAGTCGGCTACCTGTGCGACGGCTTACAATTCGTATTGGCGGCGGCTCCCTCAGGGTCGTCTCTTCCGAATAGTGATTGCTGTGCACTGGTCACTAGCTAAACACACAGTGACAATCCTCGTCTGTGCTCGTAAGGCCCTCGAATCCCGCGCCGATCCTCCGCGCATCTTGTCGATTTCGGGGAAACGGGGTTGATTCTCCGCCCCCTCGAACGTTGCTGCTGTTGTACGGCGTTGCCCTTACGCAGGGGCCCAGTACTTGTGACCGACGGTAATTCGTGATGCCGATTCTCGGGGACGCGGCCGGCTGGCCAGGCCGTCTCCGCGTCTCCTTCCGAGATTCCCGTTTTTCCCAGTCAGCTGCCTGGACAGTTGCCTTCATCACCGTCGTCGGAATTGGTTGCCGTTTCTTTTACAATCTGAAATAATGCAGATTCAATCTCCTATTACATTATAAAGCGCGGTGGCGCGGGATCTTACTACGTGACCTTATTCCTGTGGTATCCTCGGTATCCTCGGTATCCTCGGTATCTTCGGTATCCTCGATATCTAGCGGTAGCTTGCTTTACAACTTGTCGATCTTGCACGCACGCACGGTAGCCGTATTCGAATCGCGGGTCTTAAAGTTCGCTAAAAAATAGGGCTAAACAATGGAATAATAACTAACGGTAGTCTCCTCTCAGGCGCGAGAGACGACCCCGCGCACGCTGTTTTCCTCGGCAGGGAAACCGTGACGGAGCTTAAAAAGCGTCACGTCACAGCACATAGTGACAGCACTGCGTGCATTATTTGTGCGTCGCACGTTTGGCTATCTGGGCTGCTTTTCCCCTTTTACCGACTATCCCTTAGCCATATCCATAGAGTTTTTATGGAGAAAATATCTTCCACAATCTAATTTCTTCCATATCGAATTAACCTCCTTTGTCTCGTCAATACACATGTACACTCACACAGAATTAACTATTATTTGCGCAGAAAACTCAAAATCATTGTATCTTCCGATCGAGCATAGAGATAAAAATAGTATGCCCCCTTAATCTGCTCGATTGACGAACTCCGCGTACTCGTGTAACACCCGCGAGAAAACACACACATACATATTCACTCATACACCCACACGCTAAATATACACTCAATTATAATTCATTAAATTTTTTTTCTGTTATGTTCAAATTTATTGAGTATTTTTTAAATAAATGTTAAATTTGTAATTAAATTTCTTAATTAATTTATTACCTTGCTTTCATTCCTAACCATCAAAGATCGCGCATTGGTCCCGCCCCGTATAAAAGGGATTAGATTCTCTTAAAGAAATCTAATCCCTCCGAAAGGGGACCACTCTCGAGCGAATGCTCGAATCAAAGTAATAGCGACTTAGCGAGAGTCGTTTACCTGTTTTCGAGGGGTGGAATTCGATTGACCACGTCGCCAATTGACCAATTCAAAATAGGACTCTCTGATTGGTCAATCGTTGCTGGTTACTAAGTACATGTCGATATAATTGATTGTGGTCAATCGGGACGTGGTCAAATGGATCTCCCATTTTAGTCTCACAATTCGCTCGACTCAAGTCGCTTATCTTCCATTGCAACTTCGGGAAAATATTACCTGTGTGATGTCCTTCCTTCGATCCATCCTTCTCCGGGCCTGGACGTAACATTAGAATACTTAGAAATAAAATTAAAATATGAAGCTAAGATTATTTTTCTGAAAGAGCATTATAATTTTGTAAGACATATTTATACAAAAACCGTTCTGTTTAAGAGTTAGTAAATTATATGAATAAATACTCGAAAGGGTATTTTATTTTTACCTTTAAGTCAAAGATTTCTACATTAAATATAACCTATGTTTGAATTCCCGGTTTTTGGTCATCGGGGCGGAGTCTAAATCTCAATATATCGAATCAATATTGGATTCTCTTTTTAGCATTGTTTTGGGGACGACTAGCAATCCATGGGTGCTTTCCGATTCACGCATGATGCGTATATAGCTAGCGCCAGACTATGCGCGTTTTCGCGAATCGTGATATGTAATTCATATAACGGGGGATTGCCTGATTAGACACAGTACGATTAGACACAGCCAATCATATTGATCGATGCCTAGGGTAACCAGCACGATCAAGCATGATTAGTCAATCAAAGCCAGTTGTGTCCAATTGTACTGTGTCTAATCGGAGGTGTCTCCATATAACGTTCCCGAATAATGTGGAGGGAAAATTCGTCGATTCGTGATACGCGATTCGTCATTTGCACTGATTCGCTAACCGAGCGGTTTTTTGACGAAACTCAAAGGAGACGAATCAAATATTCGTGTCGCGCTACACTATGCGTAATTCATTCGTGTTTCTCTTTGATAGGTTATTGCATCAATTATAATAAAGAGAGAGACAATGGAGAGCTGGACAAATAATCGCGTACTTGAACTTGTAGAAGACATAAGAGAACATAGATGTTTATGGGATCCAAAAGATAAATATTATAAAAAAAACTGATCGAAGTAACGCGAACTAAGAAACAATCAATTACGAATTACGAATGATATACAGCGAATCGCGAATAGTGTGGAAGGTTTACATTAACGAATAACGAATTTCCCTGAATGTCCAACGAATCTCTACGAATCACGAATTACGAATCGCGAATTATAAATCACGCATAGTCTAGCTTCCCATACATAAATATCCGAAGGACATTCATAAGATGATCATTAAGGATATCCACAAATGATCCATTTTACGTTCTTCAGTGGACGTCTGTTTATGAAATTGGTCGATATGCTTTAATCCCTAAATAATAATATAATTTATCTATTTCATATAAAATTTTACATAAAAATTTCATATAAAAATTTTATTTATAATTTATACTCGCATATTGCACTTTACATTTTAAATAGGTAATAAACGGATTATTTTTGTTATTTACCGGATTTTATAAATCGGACATCTGCTTGTCCGATTTATAAAATCAATTTAATATCTGAAACTCTTATATTGAGATCAGAAATTAAATTGAACAGTATATTTTTAATCTTATTTGTTACTCTTTGCAAACTTTATATAATTCTCATAACTAAAATTTAAATACGAGAAAGATAATGCATTGTACGTCGCATAGCGGTAAACGAACGAACTAACGTTCTTCCTTGTGTGCTCGCGCGAAACTTTGATGTCCAAGATCGGACATTTTGTGGACGTCCAAATATTGGCCGTTAATGAATGTCCTGAATGGATGTACAATGAACGATCATTTCATGTCCATGGACGTGCGGACATAAAATGGACATAAAATGAATGTTCATAGAATGATCTGTGCTATCTGGATTATATCGCATTAATGCTTCAACGCCGTTTCCTTTTAGCATAGTATTCAATATGGCGAAAAGCATATATATCGTAATAAATTATAATTTAAACGAGGGGGATTCATCATTATCCTCATCATCATTATCATCAGTGAAGATGAAGATATTAATGTGAATTTACAAATATTATATACAACAATAATGCTCAATGCAACGCGTGATGAGGTTATGGTAAAAAGATGAATTACAAATTATGTAGAATATGTTATTTTAGGATATACAAAAAATGAATTTAAGGAACACTTAAGATAACACTGCCGAAAATGATCGATTAAAACCGATTAAAACATAACCCGTTTTAATCGGTTTTAATAGGTTCAATCCGCGCCCGGATTAAAAAGTAATCGATTTTAAGGGGATTGCCTGATTAGACATAGTACGATTAGACACAGCCAATCATATCGACCGATGCCTAGGGTAACCAGCATGATCAAGCACGATTAGTCAATCAAAGCCAATTGTGTCCAATTGTACTGTGTCTAATCGGAGGTGTCTCGATTTTAATTCCGAACAAATTACAATCGGTTTTAATATCGCTTTCGCGAATTATTTTCAATCCGCCCAGAAAAGCACATAACACTAAAAGATATCTTTAAGAACTCTTTTTTAAGACGTCTTTTAGAACTACAAATAAGATCTCTTATAGACGTCAATTTGAAAAAAATCTTTTTTCTGTCATAAGAAAGACTTCTTAATTCAGACTACAATTTGTTATCTCATTTATGACGAGTTTTAGACTGACTCATGGCTTCCACTGAATTTATTTCTACATGCGCGTCATATACCCACCCAGATAGCACAGAACGTCGTATGGACGTCCATAGACATGAAATGGACGTCCATCATACGTCTGATTTTAGACATTCGTTAACGGCCAATATTTGGACGTCCATATGATGTCCGGTCTTGGACGTTAAAGTTCCGCGCGAGCACGCAAGGATGTGTTAATTCGCCCGTTTACCGCTACGTGACGTGCGATGCGCTATCATTCTCGTATTTAAATTTCAGTTAGAAGAATTATATAAAGTTTGCAAAGAGTAACAAATAACATTAAAAATATACTGTTCAATTTAATTTCCGATCTCAATGCTTTAGACATTAAGTTGATTTTATAAGTTGAACAAGTAAATGTCCGGCGAATAAATGAAAATAATTCATTATCTATTGAAGATGTAAAGTGCAATATGCAAGTATAAATATAAATAAGATTTTTATATGAAATTTTTATGTAAAATTTTATATGAAATAGATAAATTATATTATTATTTAATTTTGTTGAATCAAATGTTTTATATATTATAAAAGATACATAATGCCATCCACTTATATATAATCAAAAATAATTTTATCTATCTATCTATCTATATATATATACAGGGTGTCCCTAAATTCGCGCCCACGGAGTACAAGGCGTGATACTTTAGGCTAAAAGAAATAACTTTTTCCTTTAGCAAAATTGCGTGCGATAAGTAGTTTTTGAAGGAGAGCAGGTTGAAGTAAACCAATAGACGTTCTGGTGTAAGTGGCGCTCAGGGCCGGCGCGCGCGCTTCGTTCACTTGTATCAAATTCTTGACTAGTATTTACAAGTAATGTTAAAACATTAATGCTTTGTTATAATTAGTTTACTATGAATTTATTTTTATCTTAATTATGATTTTATTTTAATTATACATATAATTAGTTAGATTATACTTAAGACTCAAAATGTAGAAAATTTTTCAAAATGTAAGAAAATGATGAAAAAGGAAAAGAATTTAGAAGAATAGAAACGCGTTTAGCTCGCAAAGCATTACTATTTACATTTGTCTCTATTTTCAGATAGATCTACGAAATCAGACATTCTTTTATCTTTTATTACGTAAGAAATAAAAGCAATATTTATTTTGTTAATTATTCACTTTTTAAAGAATACAATATGGAAAAAGATCACGGTTCAGTATTCAAGTTGATTCTTATTATTTGAGTCTTAAGTATAATCTAACTAATTATATGTATAATTAAAATAAAATCATAACTAAGATAAAAATAAATTCATAGTAAACTAATTATAACAAAGCATTAATGTTTTAACATTATTTGTAAATACTAGTCAAGAATTTGATACAAGTGAGCGAAGCGCGCGCGCCGACCCTGAGCGCCACTTACACCAGAACGCCTATTGGTTTACTTCAACCTGCTCTCCTTCAAAAACTACTTATCGCACGCAATTTTGCTAAAGGAAAAAGTTATTTCTTTTAGCCTAAAGTATCACGCCTTGTACTCCGTGGGCGCGAATTTAGGGACACCCTGTATATATATATATATATATATATATATATATATATATTGTATATATATATACACACACGGTGGGCCATTTTAATCGATGCACTCGAATATCTCGAAAACAGCACTCTTCAGAAAGAAATGTTTCAAACAAAAATTGTAGGGTGTGAAGGGGGACATAAGATGGTAGCATTGGTTTGACCTTGGAAAGTCATTTGAAGGTCACATAAAAGTCACCTTCAATTTCTTAAATTGAACCCACTATTTTTCATTACATATTCTTGTAGCTTATCTCGAGAGCTTTCCAAAACACTACAGACAAATGTTTTTTCATTAAGTACTTTTTGAGTTATAAGGCTTCAAAGTTTGCAGTACTTCGATATAAAATGCAAAATATCTCGTAAAATATTTAGTTTTCGGTAGTCTTACCCTAATACTTTTATGCACAGGATAATGAGACAAAACTATTGATGCAAAGAAAACGCATGATTGTTTATAATAAAAAGTGCATTGCAAATTACACATTTTTTATCATAAACAATCATACGTTTTCTTTGCACCAATAGTTTTGTCTCATTATCCTGTGCATAAAAGTATTAGGGTAAGACTACCGAAAACTAAATATTTTACGAGATATTTTGCATTTTATATCGAAGTACTGCAAACTTTGAAGCCTTATAACTCAAAAAGTACTTAATGAAAAAACATTTGTCTGTAGTGTTTTGGAAAGCTCTCGAGATAAGCTACAAGAATATGTAATGAAAAATAGTGGGTTCAATTTAAGAAATTGAAGGTGACTTTTATGTGACCTTCAAATGACTTTCCAAGGTCAAACCAATGCTACCATCTTATGTCCCCCTTCACACCCTACAATTTTTGTTTGAAACATTTCTTTCTGAAGAGTGCTGTTTTCGAGATATTCGAGTGCATCGATTAAAATGGCCCACCGTGTGTGTATATATATATACAATATATATATATATATATATATATATATATATATATATATATATTGTCATATATATATGTCATATATATATATATATATATATATATATATATTGTCATCTTTAAGAAATCAGACAAAAGAAGTTTTTAAGATATCTTTTTGAAGAAATCTTACTTATTTCTTAAAGTGGCGCCTTAAACTACTTTCTGAAGTCATTAAGTCTTCTTTTAGAAGATATATTCGGATGTTTAAATCTTACATAAGAACTCTTTAAGAGTTCTTTTAGAAGTCATATTGCTGTGTGGGCGAAATCATTACATTTTAATTCATATTATTGTCAATCTAAATAAACACGAATAATCGGATGGATTGTATAATTCAAAATAATCCTCCTAGTATGCAATTTCAATTCGTTATAATAATATTTAATTTTTAGTAATTGAGTTTATTGTAATCCGGTTTAATCCAAAATTCACCGATTTCAGGGATAATAACTAAATCGGTCTTAAGCAAATAGGAATTCAATTTTTGTGTAAGCAACAGTAATTTATTTTAATTTGAAATTCTAAGATTTTTTGGATGAAAATGAAATCAGATTAATGCAATTAAATCGAATTTTTGTCATAAATATTATATTCGACTGTGTGTATATAAATGAAGAAACAAAATTATATTTTTTACAAAATTTTATTTATCATTGAATTTCAAATATATTCGGAGGTTTGCATAAATATCTACAATATTCTACATTAAGGCAATCCTTTAAGGCCATTCTACAATGGCCGTAGCATAAGGTTGTAAAACTCAAGAAATTTACCAATCACAGTCGACTATTCTCTTAATACTTGATTGTGATTGGTCAATTTCTTGAGTCTTACGCCTTACAACCTTGTGCTGCGGCCATTGTAGAATGGCCTTTAAAGCCGGGTATACATTGGTCGTATCGTGACGTCGCAAGTCGTAAATCGTAGGCAAATAGACCGATCATAGTCGATTATTTCAAAAATAATCAACCATGATTGGTCAATTTGCCTATGCCTTACAACTTACAACTCATTGTAGAACGAGCCTTAATCCCGATTTACAATAGATAATTTAAGCCCTAAGAAATTAACTAATCTCAGCCGAATATTTTTTTCATACTTGATTGTGATTGGTCAATCTCTTAAATCTTACGTCTCCTTAAAATCTCATTGTAGATGACGCTTAAGTCGTAAGTAAATTGACCAACCATAGTCGATTATTTCAAAAATAATCAACCATGGTTAGTCAATTTAAGCTAGTCGCACACACTTTCCATAAGAGATAACAGTAAGATTTCGACCAATCGGGAGCGTCCCGTTTGACCACGTTGCGATTGACCACAGTCACCCACGTAGAAATTTATAAACGGGCCAACATTGGGCGAATACCGCTGCCAGTTGTGCCAATACTGGCTGCCGGTAGATACCAACATTGGACCAGTACAAGTCAAGTACAGGAGTGTAACACTATGCCATGATTATAGAATTGCCGCTGCTGGCACAACATAGGCAAGAATGCATGGAGACGTACTGGTCCAATAAAGGTACATAATCCGCACAGTAATACGGAAATACTTTTGCCAGTTCTGCCAGTGGAATTTGCGTTGGTCAATATTAGCTTTTAGGCCTGTTCTTTTTAGCTGAATGGCTGTACTAGTTCAGTTTATCTTTTTTACTCCACATTGAAAGAAAAAAGATAAACTCTGAACTAATGCAGCTATCCAGTTAAAAAGAACAGACCTACAAGCTAATATTGGCCAACACAAATTTCATTGGCAGAAATATTTTCGAATTCAGTAATACTAATTGTAAATTATAATACAAATGATTAGATATACATTTATACATATACATTTATATTCATTAAACTTTTCTTTATTACTTTTTTATAAACATATTAAGTCTTTATTACATCTCTGTAAATATTAAATTCTATTTTAAAAACAAAAACAATCTAACAAATGTTTGTAAAATATATGATAAAATAAACAAATATCTTATAAAAACAATTTGTTTCATATGAAAAAAGTACGTTTTACATTTATATTATGATGATCGCCTTTAATTCACAAAAGAAAATTGTATTAAACGGAAAAAAAGCAAATAAATTGTATTAAAATAAGAGAGCTGCAATTAAATATAATTATAAATAGTGAGAAATAAATAAAAATGAATCAATTCCGTACAATCCGCACCAGAATCATAGACCATGTATTATATACTTCTTTTTCGTCAACTGTTAAATAATCATGAACGAAATATCTATGACAGTTCATATTAAACTTTAAGAAAAACACTTTTTTAATTATTTTCCTCTCTCCTTTCATTTCTCTCTGCTCTTTGTTCTCTTTGTTTCTTCCCTCCGTCTCTGTCAGGAGCTCCAGATAACCAACGACCCGTTTTTGCTAAAATTTCTTTCGAATCACTATTTTTTTGTAGTTTCTCACACTCCACATTGAAAAAAATAACATTTAGATACATCAAAAATAACATTTGTATAAGAACAATTAAAGCATATGTGATTTCAAGATAGTGCGGTTATATCAGAAAGCATTTTTAGTAATTTTTGTTGAATATATTGATTATTGCAATTATCACTACTGGTACATTACTGCGCCAATTGTATGCCTTGCATTGGTCCAAATCTGGTGTTTAAAATGGGACATTATATACTCGACAATTAACCAATAACGGCACAACATTGTCTGCCAACGCTCGGCCGCCCGTATTGAACCAATACTGGGCCGTTTTTTCACTATCGGCAGTTTCTACGTGGGCAATTATATCGACCTGTGCCTACCCACGTAGAAACTGCCGATAGTGAAAAAACGGCCCAGTATTGGTTCAATACGGGCGGCCGAGCGTTGGCAGACAATGTTGTGCCGTTATTGGTTAATTGTCGAGTATATAACGTCCCATTTTAAACACCAGATTTGGACCAATGCAAGGCATACAATTGGCGCAGTAATGTGCCAGTAGTGATAATTGCAATAATCAATATATTCAACAAAAATTACTAAAAATGCTTTCTGATATAACCGCACTATCTTGAAATCACATATGCTTTAATTGTTCTTATACAAATGTTATTTTTGATGTATCTAAATGTTATTTTTTTCAATGTGGAGTGTGAGAAACTACAAAAAAATAGTGATTCGAAAGAAATTTTAGCAAAAACGGGTCGTTGGTTATCTGGAGCTCCTGACAGAGACGGAGGGAAGAAACAAAGAGAACAAAGAGCAGAGAGAAATGAAAGGAGAGAGGAAAATAATTAAAAAAGTGTTTTTCTTAAAGTTTAATATGAACTGTCATAGATATTTCGTTCATGATTATTTAACAGTTGACGAAAAAGAAGTATATAATACATGGTCTATGATTCTGGTGCGGATTGTACGGAATTGATTCATTTTTATTTATTTCACTATTTATAATATATCTATTTCACTATTTATAATTATATTTAATTGCAGCTCTCTTATTTTAATACAATTTATTTGCTTTTTTTCCGTTTAATACAATTTTCTTTTGTGAATTAAAGGCGATCATCATAATATAAATGTAAAACGTACTTTTTTCATATGAAACAAATTGTTTTTATAAGATATTTGTTTATTTTATCATATATTTTACAAACATTTGTTAGATTGTTTTTGTTTTTAAAATAGAATTTAATATTTACAGAGATGTAATAAAGACTTAATATGTTTATAAAAAAGTAATAAAGAAAAGTTTAATGAATATAAATGTATATGTACAAATATATATCTAATCATTTGTATTATAATTTACAATTAGTATGACTGAATTCGAAAATATTTCTGCCAATGAAATTTGTGTTGGCCAATATTAGCTTGTAGGTCTGTTCTTTTTAACTGGATAGCTGCATTAGTTCAGAGTTTATCTTTTTTCTTTCAATGTGGAGTAAAAAAGATAAACTGAACTAGTACAGCCATTCAGCTAAAAAGAACAGGCCTAAAAGCTAATATTGACCAACGCAAATTCCACTGGCAGAACTGGCAAAAGTATTTCCGTATTACTGTGCGGATTATGTACCTTTATTGGACCAGTACGTCTCCATGCATTCTTGCCTAGAGAACCTCTAGGAGAGAGAATGGACAACTGATCAAGCTTTTTCATGATTAGCTGGCAGAAAATGTATCAATTTTAGCTATTGCGACGCCAATGCAAAATATGATGACACACAAATAGGACACACATGACACACATATATTAACCTATTTGTGTGTCATCATATTTTGCATTGGCATCGCAATAGCTAAAATTGATACATTTTCTGCCAGCCAATCATGAAAAAGCTTGATCACATGTCACATGATCAGTTGTCCATTCTCTCTCCTAGAGGTTCTCTATTCTTGCCTATGTTGTGCCAGCAGCGGCAATTCTATAATCATGGCATAGTGTTACACTCCTGTACTTGACTTGTACTGGTCCAATGTTGGTATCTACCGGCAGCCAGTATTGGCACAACTGGCAGCGGTATTCGCCCAATGTTGGCCCGTTTATAAATTTCTACGTGGGTAGGGTAACCAGCAACGATTAACCAATCAGAGAGTCCTATTTTGAATTGGCCAATTGGCGACGTGGTCAATCGGGTGCCACCCGACCAATCGCGTTGCTCAATTTGGCCGGTTATGGTTACGGACGGAAAGTGTGTGCGACCAGCTTTATCTACAACTTAAGGCCTATCCAGACAAACTTGCATAAGACATAAGCATATGCATAATCATAACCATAATAAAAGCTTATCCAGATAAATTTGCATAAGCATAATGTATAGAGAAATCGACCAATCATAAAGCTGCGTTCCGAAATTCATTGTTAATATTGGCAATTGGCAATGAATTTCGGAACACAATCGCCGGTGTTATTATACTAATAATTTATTACCAAAGAATAAAATATTTGCCTCGTTTTTTTTGTGTATATGTTTAAAATCGGCTACACTTTTGTCAGACAAATGAGGAAAATTTTTGACAAGATCTATTAAAATTGTACGTACCAGTATCGGCTTCATTATATTCATATTCTTGAGTGAGATCATTTACTTTTTCTAATTCCATCTTCTGACTCCAGTATGTATAGTATTTTTTGTCTTCTGGAATATTGTTGAACCCTGTAAATATATTTTACAATTATTTTTGTATTGATCGCATACTTTTTCTTAGACATTTAAATTGGCATTTCTAACTGTACTTTTTATTATTATATTCTCCTAATAAATCGATTATAGAAAAGTATAAATATATAATCAATAATAATGTATGTATAATGTATGTAATAATATAAAAATATGTAATCAACAATGTGTTTGCAATTCATGAATTTAATACGACAATCACTATATTTATTTATAATTGTATGCATAGAAAGATTGTATATATTAAAAAATTGTAAGAATATATAAAATTTATAAAAATTTATAACAAATTCTAATATTGTAAATATAATGTAATATTGTAAATTGTGATAAAATTAAATATATATTAGCTATAAAAATGTATATCATATTTTATCATTATACAGAAATATTTTTAAATTATTTATTCGTTTTTTATTTTTAGGAATCTTACCTGCACAATGGAATAACTTGGTGAGCGAAAACTGAGTACCCGGTTGTCAGAGAATATCAGACTGGTTTAATCATAGATTATAATAAGTATATAGATTATCGGATGATATTCTAGAACAATGTCACAATAAAATGGCATTAGCTCTTGCATATACATATGCATAAAATTTCAACGATATGAAATCTAGTGACTTTACTTTTGCTTGTGCATATGTTACATTTATGTTGATTTATGTTTCATCATGATTTTTCTATAAAAGACGTGATTGACTTAACTCACTATGCATACTCCATGCAAGCTTTCTAAATACAAAAAATTTTTCGACATTATGTATATATTTTATGCTATAGTATTCTTTAAATGAGACATGTGATTGGTCCATTTTTTTATGCATATGCTTATATACTTATGCAAGTTTGTCTGGATAGGTCTTTAGGGCCTATCTAGACAAACTTGCATAGGTGTATATGCATAAAATAAAACCATATGGACCAATGAGCATCGAGTATTATGTTATGTAAAGGCTGCAGCACACACTTTTGCATAAGCGCATAACCATAAGCATAAGAAAATTGATTGGTTCATTTTCTTATGCATATACTTGCGGACCAATCAATTTCCTTATGCTTATGGTTATGCGCTTATGCAAAAGTGTGTGCTGCGGCCTTAAGTCAATATGGTAATTTAATACTCGATGTTCATTGGTCCATATAGGCCGGTATTCATAGTCCGATCTTATATTTAAGTCTGCTTGAAGGTTGACTTAAGACCTCATTCAACCAATCAAATAGCTGCGTAGCATTTCAAGCTCGAACTTAAGACGATCTCAAATATAAGGGTGCGTTTTCACTTGACGCTATGACGCTGGCTTTTAGCGTCATATCGCCGCAACGTCGTAGCGTCAATGAAAACTGATTGACGTTAACGTCTGGCGTCAAAACGGAATAACCTTTCATCAAGTTGTTCTTAAAAGTAATAACGTGTCTAAGTTAACAGATCTTAATTTCATTAAAAAAATGTTATGTAATCAACGATACTACGAATGGCAAAGAGAATGCTTAAAAATAATAAATTTAAAAAGACGATTAAAGAAAAAGAAACGTCAAATGATTTGTATAGCAGTGATTCATGAATTGGAAAAAATGGAGAAAAGACAATATACCAAAAAACGTTATTGGGTTGCACCATTATTTAAAAATAGAAAAATGCATGGTTTTTACCATGCAATATTTCCTAATATTATTTTGGAAGACAGCACATTTAGAAATTATTTTAGAATGACTGCTATACAGTTAGAAGAATTGCTACAAATAGTAGGACCTTCTTTGAGTAAACAGATAACTTCCTTTCGTGAGCCAATATCCGCTCCTGAACGTTTGTGTTTAACATTAAGGTATGTTGTTATTAATTATAATATTATTATATTATTACATTGAGTGCCATCGCTAGTGACTGAGACAGATCTTTCTGTTGAAGCTCGACATTTAATATGTTAACAATCTGTTTATTATTACTTGCATTTTAAATATATTACATTTTACAGATATTTAGCTGCTGGTGATTCTATGAAATCAATATCATATCAATTCATATCATACCAATCTAATTGGTGTAACAACGGTTTCTAACATTATTAGCGATACATGTAATGTCATTTGGAATTGTATTCACGAGGAAGTCCTTCCATCTACTTTGAGTCAAGGAGATTGGTTACGCATAGCAGATGAATTTGAGGAAAAATGGAACTTCCCTCATTGCATAGGTGCTATTGATGGAAAGCATGTAGTAATATAAGTAAAATCAGTAAAATGATTCTTTCATAAATCTTATTACCCACACGGCACAGGACCTTGCAGCAATATTGCAGCAATATTGCAATCTTGCATATTGCAATGTAATATTGCAGCAATATTGCTGAAATATGAATATAGAACATTGCTGTAATAATGTGGTAATAATGTTGCAGCAATATTGAAAATATACTGTTATAATTTTATAAATAGTAAAAATAATATAATATATTAATTTAATTGGTGTACGCATTTGCATATTTTTTTATTATAATTTAGCAATCTTAAAATTATTAATGTTATCATTATTATATAAAACACGAATGAGTTTATATAATATTAATTATTATAATTATAATATAAAAATTATTAATAATATTATTAATTATTAATAATTATACTTATATTTAAATATTTTGTTGCTTTCGCGAGCTGAGACTGAAACGTTTATCCTATAGACATATATATATATATATATAGACGCATAATACATATATATGTATGTGTGTGTGTGTATATGGTTCAGCTGTTTAGAGATTTTGCGCCGGGCGCCGCGGGTGTAGTTCGGAAAGTGCGAAGTGCGAGGTTCGTTCACGGGTGATATAGGTGATTATTAGCGACAAGTGCAATAAACATCAATCAAGTAATTTTATTTTAAGTGCGCAACGAAGCAAGGAACACGTATGTAAAATGGCATTATTACATTTCCAGCAGAATATGGTTGTTTAATAATTACAATTTAATTTAACTTAACCTAACCTAAATTGAAACTTATATTGTTTTAGTGAGAAATAAGATCCATCGAGCTGAGTTTTTACTTTATTCTTTCGACCGGCGTAATCGAAAAATTATCGCCAATATCTTTTTGGAATCCGTAGTATCTAGTTAATAAAATATTTGGCTGCTTGTTATTCACTTACATTTCCTTCTATATATATATTTCTATATTTTTCTATATATATTCTTTTATACATTTTATTTCTTATATTTATTCTATAATTGTATATATTGTTATATATTTTTATATATTTTTACAAATATACTTAAATATATATTTTAATTTTATTAGTATTTATATTTCAGATACGTTTACATGTACATATAAATACGTATATTTGTTTTATTTTCTTGTAATTATTTTCTAAATGTTTTCTTCTTAAATTTTTTGCAATACAATTTGTGTAGTTTACTTATTGTAGAAGAAATATGAACACACATAAAAGAAAACTTGTTTCAAAACGCCACAATAGACGGATTGTTGCAAATCAAACAGCTATAGATATTGCAGGATCTTCTAGAGAAATTTTGGAATGGCATACTATCAATACTTCTTCTAAACAGACTTCAAATGTAGAATTGTGTAAAGCAACTGATAAAGAAGTTTCTTTATGTAATACAAACAGTGTTAATGATATGATTAATAATGTGCATGTCAAAATTACATCTTCAGATGTTAATAATGATAATAATAATAATAATAATAATAATGATAACTTTGTTATAAATGATGAAATACATAAACCTAATAATGATGATGAATTAAATAAAGCATTAGCTACATGGGCTGTATCACACAATATTTCTCGCACTGCTTGTAATGAATTGTTGAAAATTTTGAAGCAATATACTTCGCATAATCTACCTACAGATGCACGAACACTATTAAAAACTCCAAGAAAAACCCAGCATATTTCAAAAATATGTGAAGGAGAATATTTATATTTTGGTTTGAATGATATTATTCAGAAAATGCTATTAAAAGATAATAATACATATGTTAATTTACTAATTAATATTGATGGTTTGCCATTATCAAAATCTTCTCAAGCGTCATTATGGACCATTTTATGTTCAAATACTGTCAATAAGACAGTATATCTCGTTGGTGCATATTTTGGTTATAAAAAACCTACAGATTCTAATATTTTTCTGAGAGCCTTAGTCGATGATTTAATTAATTTCACTAATAATGGTTATATTTATAATGAAAGCATAATCAAAATTAGATTGTTTGGTTTAATTTGTGACGCACCTGCTAAATCTTTTGTGTTATGTGTAAAAGGCCATACCGGGTTTTACAGTTGTACGAAATGTGTGATTAAGGGGAAATATATTAATGGTAGAGTTTGCTTTCCATATAAAAAAACATTTCCTTCTAGAAAAGATGAACTATTTTCCGCTAATACTTATCAAGATTTTCAGATTGGATTTTCTATTTTAAATAATATTCCTGGATTTTTGCCTATAAGTAGCACACCACTAGATTATATGCATCTTATATGTTTAGGCGTCGTCAAAAAAATTATCCTTCTTTGGATAAAGGGTCCACTTAATGTACGCTTAAGTATCAGTTCTATTAATAAAATATCACACTTGTTAATTTTGCTGAAAAATTCAACACCGAACGATTTTGTTAGAAAACCCAGATCATTAAAAGATGTCAAACAATGGAAAGCAATAGAGTTCAGAAATTTTTTATTATACACAGGACCCATTGTATTAAGACATATATTAAAGCCAGACATATATCTTCATTTTCTCACTCTACATATAGCTGTCACAATTCTTATACGTTCAAATTTAAATGAAGAACTAATAAATTTTGCGGAATCTTTACTAAATCATTTTGTCATATCATTTGAAATTTTATATGGTAAACAATACATGTCGCATAATATACATAATTTATTACATATATGTTCCGATGTAAGAACATATGGTCCATTAGACAATTTCAGTGCTTTTCGTTTTGAAAACTATATGGCATCGATCAAAAAACGATTACGTAAAAATGAAAAATCGCTTCAACAATTATATAAAAGATATAATGAAATTGAAAATTGTAATTCTTTTCTGTCAAGTATTAATAATGAAACATTAAATTCATATAAATATTTACATAACAATGGTCCAGTACCAGATAATTATAATATTCAATTGCAATATTTAATGATGTCAAATGAAAAGTTTAATATAAAATGTAAAGGTCAAAATAATAATTGTTGTCTTTTGAAAAGCGGTCAATATGTTTTAATTTTGAATATAGTGCAAAAAAATAAAGATTTTTTGCTTATTGGTAAGAAACTTAAGTACATAAAAGATGTATATGAATCACCATACAAATCCAGTAATTTTAATATAAAAGTAATGACAGTAAATAATGATAGCATATTTTCATGGCCAATTACAGATTTATTAGGTAAAGCATGGAAAATTCCTTTTGGAAATCATGCAAATACATTCGCAATATTTCCTCTTAATCATACAATATAATTATATATATTAATTTTTATGTGTTATAGATAATTATTTTTATGTGTGTTGTATAATAATTTTTTGTGTGTTATATAATAATTTTTTTTCAATCATTTATTTTTGTGTTAAATAATAATTTTTTTTTTAATAATGTAAACTACACATATGTTTTACGGAATATTTCACATCACAGAAAAATGGATAAGTACCAATTTATCATTGCGGAATTTCATGACGGGTTACAAGTTATACCGTCAGAATGCAACGCCGATAAATTATCATGTATATGGCCTAATCATATGAAAACTAAATATCGCATTAACAAGGCCATATTGGCAAGAGAGATGCCTCGAGAAAAATCTGATTGAGAAGAGTTACCAATAAAAAGAATTTTTGGTGGAGCAAGTAAGAGAACTTTTTTTATATAAATTATCATTTAATATATATAAATATTGTATACATTTTTCTTTTGTTTTTAATAATTTAGATACTTATGAAGAAAGTTTACAAAAATTAAGTCTAGCGCAAGACACGTCAAATATAGATGACACTGGGATGTCTTCAAATGATTTAAGGGAACAAAATAAAAAGCAAAGACGTATAAAAGCAAAGAAAAAAATATTATCATCTTCTTCTTCAGAAGAAGATATCTATTTAAAAAATAAAGAAAATAAAATAAATATAATACAACATAAAATCTTGCCTCCTTTTCCTGACAGAGGCAATTTTGTTAATAAAGTAATTGAGCCTATACAAAACATTACAAATATTTTACGTGAAAAAAATATTATTATTCCTACAAACAGTAATGGTAAGTTATAATTAAAATTTATAAATACATGACTTATAACAAAAATTATTAATTTTTTATTTTTTAGATAGAAATAACAAGCAAATTGCTACGAATAATATAAAGATTCTTCAAGATTCTTCTGAAAATACTGAGAAAGATTTGTCTGCTTATGGTATTTATTATAAAAGTTAATTATTGTTATATTTATTACTTTTTTTTACTAAAAGGCCCTGTAGTTAAAAATAAAGTATATATATGTATAATTATTGTATGATATTTAGCAGCAAATAATAGCATTAATTAAATTATATATATATATATGTGTGTATATATATTTGTTCCAGAGTTCAAGAAACAGATTATAGGAAAATTGAACAAAATATTATATAAATTAGACGGTATAGAAATCAAAATTAATATGCTAGAGGAGAAAATGCAATTTTCCTGTCATTCTTATGATGGTCAAGATGAATGTGATATTCATTTCCCGATTTCTACACTTACTGAATTAATATCCTTTGAAGATCAATTACAGGAAATCGAATTTAAAGATAAAGTTGTATGTGATAAAGATTTCTTATTTTTATATTATAGATGTTAATTTTTTTCTATAGAGTTAGTTATATCACAATTTAATGCTTAATAATTTTTGATTACATTTCTTATCACTAATTCATAAATGACATATTTTTTTGTTACTAATTGTAAAATAAAGAAGGCTCAATTTATTAACGTATTTACAAGTCATTTAATTATTTATTAAACAATAAAAGTATTTAATATTATTTTTAACATTGTTTATTTTTTTAGCTTAATGTTTTAAAACTTGTTGGTAGAGTTGATGGACATGCCATGATACGAAATATTATGAAAAAAGTAATAACAGACACTTTAGCTCAAAATTTCAACTGGACAGGAAAAAAAAATAAGCGTAGCTTCAAAGATTAGTAACTTTAAATCTTTCTAAAATGATTATACGTAAGTTCTCTTTAATATAATTTTTGATTAACTTGCTTGATTCATGTATCTATTTAGAAATTCCTTTAAAATTTGTCTAAAATATACACATATTTATAAGAAAATATTTACAATTTATATTAAAAAATACTTATGTATGTGCAGAAGCTATTCGTGTAAAATATAATAATCTGACAGATAATGACATTGCAGAATACACATCTAAATGGCTGTCTCAAGCTACTGTAAGAGTTCAAAGAGATGAAAAGAAGTATGTACATTTTATTTGTTAGGAACGTCATAATTGCTTACAGATTAATCAGATTATTTGATTTAATTAGTTTTTATTTTTATTTTTACTTTTAATCAATTTATTTTAATCGATAACTAAGCTTGAACAAATAGATATGTTACTTTTTCTGTTTAATATGTTGAGAAAATGCTGTATATTATCTAAATATTTTCTTATGAAATTTTTAGACTTTATAGTTATAATTTCGTATTACACTGACAAAAAAATGTAAAACATGTTGAATTAAAATATAAATATTTGATATAATTATATGATTTGAAATGAAGTTATAATTTTAAGTTTTTTATTAAATGTTTTAGACATATTCAGGAAGAAAAATAAAAACTAGAAGAACAGGAAGAACTAAAAAACAGGAAGAAAAAAATTAGAAGAGAACGACATTACCAAAAAATAATACTAAAATTTTATTATAAATATTATGTAATAGCAATATATTACATAGAAGATATATATAATTTCATATATCATATAGTTTATATCACAGTTTATAGAATATATTAAAGATATATAGAATTTAAGACGATTAAATATTTTATTATTTTTATATTTTTATGTATATCTTTATTTTTTTATTATTCAAAACTATAACCGATTATTAATTACATACATATAATGTTTATTGTTTCATATAAAATTGCTTATTACATTTTCGCATATGTATTTTTTGTTCTTACATGATTAAGATACTTTAATGCAATTTAAGTAAATTTTTTGTTTTCATTAGGTCTATAAAAATGATTATATTATATGTTGTGTACGGCGTGTACATATGTGTATATTATATACGCAGATTATTATATATGAATATATAACGTGTTATATATTAACATATTTCGTATATAAAATTTTTATATAATTTGATTTTTTTATTGCAATATATAATAAGAATAAATTTAAATGTTGCGTATATTTTATTTCATGTAACTCATATATATACATAAATATTAATTTCTGAAATATTCTCTTTTATACTGCATGTAATATATATTTACAAACTCGCACATTCTAACAATCTATGAGATATATATATATCTCATAGATTTAATTAGAATGTAAAAATACCACTTATAGGTCTGTTTGCGTTGATTGAACTCGCTGCATTAGTTCAGAAGTTGTCTTTTTTGCTCGACATTGTTGGAAGAAAAAAGATAACTTCTGAACTAGTGCAGCAAGTTCAGTCAACGCGATCTTACGTCAATACAAAGCATTATAATACATATATATACATATATTATATTGCAATACTGTTGCACTACTGCATTGTAATATTGCTGCAGTATTGTATTGTAATATTGCTACAAGCGGACATTTTACCGTTGCTGCAATATTGCTGCAATGTTGCAGCAACATTTTGCAACATTGCTGCAATGTTGCAATTTTGCAAATAAATATTGCTGCAATGTTGCTGCAATATTTCTGTGCCGTATGGGTATTAACATTATTTTTTAATTGATAACAATTTTTGTAATACTTTTTTTCAGTGTCCTAATAACGCAGGTTCTTCATATTATAATTACAGGAATTCTCACAGCATAGTACTTCTGGCAATATGTGATGCAAATTATATGTTTACTTTTGTGGACATTGGAGCATATGGTCGACGTAGTGATGGTGGCATTTTTCGATCTTCTTTAATAGGACAACAATTTCATAATGAGGAAATGAATTTACCAGAACCACAAGCTATATTAGCTGATGAAATACCTCTACCATTCGTAATTGTGGGTGATGAAGCTTTTCCGTTATCAGAATATTTACTTCGATCGTATCCTGGAAGAGGAGGTTTAAGTCAAGAACGAAAAATTTACAACTATCGGCTGAGTAGAGCAAGAAGAATGATCGAAAGTTCTTTTGGAATTTTATGTAGCCAATGGCGGATATTAAGGCGTCCCATTGACACTACAGTTGATACATGTATGAAAATTGTTCAGGCCATTATCTGTTTACACAATTGGCTGCGAATTAAAGATATTGATCATAACGAATATATACCATCCAATCTAATTGATCAAGACAATTCATACAGTTTTATATCTGATACTTTGAGCTCAGATATAACTGATGAAGGTGCTTTGCGAAATATAACTCAATGTGGTTCTAATTTAGGTTCACGTAAAGCCATGATGATAAGAGATACATTTTGTCACTATTTTAATAGCGAAGGAGCAGTTCCCTGGCAATTCGAGCACTGTTAAAATATTAATAATAAAAAAATAAAATAATTAATAATGTCAATAAATATTGTGTAAATAAGTATTAATAGTATAAATAAGTATTAATTGCGTAAATAGATATTAATATATAAATAAATATTAAGTATAAGTTAATTATATTGAATCTTTTATTTGTAATCTTTTTATTTGTAACTTTTTAATAAAAAATTTTACACTATTATTTATTATAACATTATTATAAAGAACATTATTATATTACTTTATTCAATAAAATGTAGCAAACAAAACAATAGTTGTGATAATTTAGTTTCATAATAACAGTTAAAATTTGATTTTATATACTATTTTCTTTTAGCATATCATATGACAATTGTAAGTGTCTTTGAAATGCTTCCTGTTTTTGCTCTTCGGATAAACGACGAATTCGAAACCCCAACAAATTTAAAAAAGAGTCGATGTCGTCAGGCTGAAGTGGAGGCGGTAAAATAATATCATCGTTGGAAGTATCGCACAAAGCATTAGCAATTCTCTCAATAGCACTGTTTTCTTTGAGATTATCTGTTTTTTTAGCGGTAAAGTAATAAAGATTAATAATTATATATATATATATATATATATATATATATATATATATATATGTGCGTGTGCGTATAATGTATTGTATATGTGTATACAACAGATTACAATAGATAAATCACATATATTTATAAAAATTTTTTTCAATCTCAATCATATATAAAAGACAAATATAAATTTTCATATAAATGTTATATACCTGACCGAACATTCCTAGTTTCTTCTGATGACTGATCCGAATCATTGAACGATGCTCTTGTTCTAGAAATATTTGATGCCGTGCTAAAATGTATCAATGAATAATTAAATATGTATATAATTTATTAAGTACACACATGTAAATTTTTTAAATTTCAATAATTTTTTTAATTTTTTAAATTTCAATAATTCAAATTTGAATATTCTTTAATAATATCAGAATTAATAGAAAATTTTAAAAATTTGTTTTACATTTGCACTTTAATAAATACGAAAGCAAAACTTACGTTTTGACCAAACAAGAGTCACGCAAAAATTCCATATTATTATAATGTTGCCACAAGCGAGTAGTATTTGGTGTTGCAGATCCACTTGCCTTTTGTTCAGATTGAATAATTTTACGATAAGTATCATGTAAAGATTTAAATTTATTTTTAGCTGTTTCTGGGCTAATTACACCTAAAAAAATGTAATGACATCTTAGATATAAAATGTTAAAAAAACATTGGAAGAAATATATAAAAAAATATATAAAACTTTTTAAAAAACAAGACTCTCTCTTTTTTATTTTTACCATTTAATGCCTCAGAAACTTCCTGCCACAATTTATTTCTTTCTTTCGGATTTCTTTGTCTAATATCTAATTGAAAATTCCATCTTCTCGTTTTTGTACTTCCAGAATCAACAGCTCTTCTTCGTCGAATGACAAACCTGTTTTGAATTTTCTTTTTGATTCTGGAATATTAGTTGTCATTGGGAGCTTCCTTTTTAAATGTTGAATATTATCTGCAAAAATAAAATAAAATTATATATTTAATATTACATCTTATTTTTAAGTGATTACAATATTCATATATTTCTTACTTGACAAATTTTCCTTATTAGAATTATTATATAAATTTTTTTTATTATTTTCTTTTGCCTCTATTACTACTATTTCATCATTCTCAATTAAACTTTTTCTTATTATGTTTCGTCCGTCATCTGTAACAAAGCGTCATATAGAAATAATTTGCATAATCCTCAGGCACTATCAGAATGATTGTTATATGTACCTGTCATTGGATAAAAGTATAATGTTGAATTATTAACATAATACTTAGAATATCCTTCTAAGCAAGGATGAGTATTAATATTTTCAATGGGAATGACCATTTCGCAAAGCCCACATGTTTGAACCATTTCAAATTCCTATTGAATATTAAAATATAATAGATATTATTTTATACACTTTATTATTACAAGTAAATTACAACATTACATGTTCTGATGTTAATAATTAAAATAAGAAAAATTGTTGGACATAATGTTTGGAAATAATTTATATGGTTAGGTTAGGTCTTTAGAATTATAACTCAAATTAAACTATTATAAATATTGCTATTTAATATTAATGATTTACATAAAAGTTAGTAGATCAATTCATATATCAATTCATAGATCAATTAAATATTTATTTCATTAAAAATGTATTTTGAATTTTCCACTCATTTAAAAAAAAATACTTAACTGATTACGTCGTGAAATTATCATAAATATATTAATGCAAATTTATTGTTATTATTAAAATGTAATGAGTAATAAATAAATAAATAAATAATATTAAACAATATTACTTACGTTTTCCACAGACATTTTTGAGGCACTGCTTGACGCTTGAAGCTGAACAAATCCAGCTTTTTTCTTTTGACGCTAGCGTTCAAAAAGAGGTCACGTGATCGACTAGACGCTAGCGTCAGATAGGTAATGAAATCGCAGCCTAAAGGTGGAATTTCATTGACGCTAAAAAGTAGCGTCAACAATTGGTTGAACAAAGAAGCAACTACTTACTTCTTTGTTCAACCAATGGTTGACGCTACTTTTTAGCGTCAATGAAATTGCACCTTTAAGATCGGACTATGAATACCGGCCATAGTCTTATGTTATGCATATGCACCTACTTACGATACGACCAATGTAGATCCGGTTTTTCGATACGACCAATGTAGATCCGGCTTTACGATACGACCAATGTAGATCTAGCTTTAAGGCCTTTGCACGTCATAGTCGAGTATTCTTTCTGTGATAAAAGAATAATCAACTGTGATTGGTCAGTTTTCTTACGACCTTACGACCTTACGGTACCAACTAAAATTTTTGTACGTGCAAAGGCCTTTACGTACTTATGAATTTTATGTGTGTTAGTCATGAACAGATCTAATGTAACATATGTATTGGGTCTGTTCTTTTCAGCTGCACTGCTGCACTAGTGCAATTAGTAGAGTGAAAGAAAGTATGTTTGTCTCTTTCTAACTTATTGCACTAGTGCAGCAGTGCAGTTGAAAAGGACAGACCCATTGTGATGGATAATAATACGGATGAGAAAATACAAATTACAGTATTATTTTTTGCAAAAGCACGTGAACTAACTGGAAGTAAGGAATGTCAAATTTATATTCCGAGAAAATTATCCGCTGTTGATCTTCTTGATCAAATTATTTATACTTTTCAATTAGAAACAATACGTAACCAATTAATATTAGCTGTGAACGAGGAATTTGTCATTCCAAATAGTATTCTCGCTTTATCAGAAAAAGATAAAATTGCAATAATTCCACCACTCAGTGGAGGTTCGTATAATAATATTAATGTCAAATTTAACCCGCTCCTTAAAAAAATAAAAAAAGACCAATTATAATATATACTATAATTATAATAAATATACTTTTAACAAAATTTAAGTGGAACGGATTAAATATGACAATAAAAATAATAAAATTTTATTATATTATTTAAATTTTTTTAGGCTAACATGGAAATGTCAAAAAATTTTGTCAAATTACAGCAAGATGAATTAAATATTGCAGAAATTATAGATCTAGTAACATTTCCTAACTGTGGAGCAATATCTAATTTTATTGGGATCACTCGAGATAATTTTGAAAATAAAAAGGTAAAATATATTACACGCAAAAAATAATATAAAATTTTAAATATTTATAATAGACTTATATACTACTATTATATACGTATATAAATTTTAATATATTTATAATTTATCTGCTTAGTGTAAAGTTATATGTCTTCTTTATACCTCAATTTAATAGAAATTTTATTCTGTTAGGATTTTACAGATTAGCTTTATCAGAAAAAAGCAATATAAAAAAGTACAAATTAATATTGTGTTATTAATATTTAATAATTTATCTTAAAATCAATTTTGATTTTTTAGGTAATTAAACTAGAATATGAAGCCTATGAATCAATGGCTTTGAAGGAAATGATGAATATTTGTATTAAAATTCGTTCAAAATGGAATATAGAAAGCATTGCTATATATCATCGTGTTGGAGAAGTACCAATATCTAAAGCAAGCGTTGTAATAGCAGTTTCCTCTCCTCATAGAACAGACTCATTGAAAGCAGTGGAATATGCTATTAATGAATTAAAAGCTTCGGTGCCTATTTGGAAAAAAGAAGTATATGAAACAGGAGAAACACAATGGAAAGAAAATAAAGAGTGTACATGGACAAATAGTAAATAATTTTTTTATTATATTTGAACTTCTGAAAAATATATATCTTTTAAAATGCATGCAACTATATTTTCTGAGTTATATTTATATTATGATAGAAAAAGACTAGAGTTTACAGCAATTATATTGTATTATCTATGCTTGTACTAATTCTTGTTTACTTTTATTTAAATTTTTCCTACAATGTGTACAAATTTTACTTTTATTTGTCAATCTCTTTTTATATAGGTATATCTCGTTATAAAAATTGTATCTAAAATTGTATCTAAAATTGTATGTTATAAAAATATTTTTCCTTTTTATTTAAAATCTTTAAAATCTATTTTTTTCACAGATTTTCTATTTTTAGCATTTTAGTAAATTATTTCTTTAAAAAAAGACTATTATAAACAAACGTAAATATTAATATATGCAATAAATATTAAAAATTTATTTTTTCAAAAATAAGTTTTTAATATTTATTGCATATATGAATATTTACGTTTGTTTATAATAGTCTTTTTTTAAAGAAATAAAATGCTAAAAATAGAAAATCTGTGAAAAAAATAGATTTTAAAGGTTTTAAATAAAAAGGAAAAATATTTTTATAACATAGATACAATTTTTATTTTTTCAAAAATAAATTTTTAATATTTATTGCATATATGAATATTTACTTTTGTTTATAATAGTCTGTTTAATTATTAAGAATTATTTGCATCTTGGTCTTCCTTAATTGAATATAATTTTAATTAAAGATGTAACATATTATTTTGTGTAATCTAAAGCTTTTAATAACTTGCTAACAGCATATTGAAATAAAATGTCAAAAGTGAAAAATCATAACCTGCAAAATATATTGAAATAAATTAGTTTTTTATATGCTATTATATATATATTAGATAATATAAATTAATAAAATATACTAAAAAACATTTTAGTTCATCAATTAATAATTAATTGTAATCTTAATGAACATAAATTACTATAAGTTTAATTTTTCTTGGAAATATTAAATATGTGCAGATAAGTTATATATGTGCATTTACTAATGCAAAATGATGGAAGTTTCTGGAAGTTTTATTAATCCATATTGTATAAAAATAGGATACAAAAGATTTAATTAATATCAACATATTTTGCAAAAAAATTCGTATGATTTTGGTTCTGATTAAAATTCAATATTATTATAATAATGTCATAGAAGTTTTAAAAGTGATGTAATGTAACATAATATTAGATGAAATGTTATACATATGTGTAAAGTTAAATGTAACATATTTTTATTAGTATTGTTTAATAATAATATATTAAGGAAAATTTTATATGATCTATAGCTTTGAAGAATGAACATGTTAAGGCGACTGCAAGTATAAATGAAGAAGTAGATAAAATTGTTATTGATCCAAATCTTGTACAAATTCAAGCAAACTCAGAGGAATTGAATCGTAGGATAAAATCATTCATTGAACGAAAACGTCAGCAAGTAAATACTTTAAATGTGCAAGAGTTTTGTTGCCACAGGTTCGTTCATTATTATTATTGACATGTGAAAATTGCATGTATAACTAATAATCATGTGAAGTAAACAGAGTAAAAGAATTCATAATTTTATCATTATTTCAAAATATCGACTATAAAAATATATGATAAAAGATATGAATTTTAATTGATAAATTCTAAAATGATCTTGATATGAATTTAAATTTCAAACCAAAATCAAACTAAAAATTATTATTTTTGTTTCTAAAAATTAAGAAGATCTTGTTTTTTTGTTATTATTTAACTGAAATTTGATGTTTGCTATTTAAAATATATTAAAATATATTAATGTAAATTTACTATAACTAATTAAGTATAATTGTTATAACTAGTTACTACTTTAACAATAAATAAATTAATTAAATATTCACAGTGAAAAAAATGATAATGAAAATTCTTGTGCAAGAGTAGATGCTGTTCTTGTCCGATGCAAAGATTCCAAAAGTCATGTGAGAGGTAATATAAAATTAATTACTTGATGATTTTGATATTTATTTGATATATATTATGATATTTACTTAGTATATATTTTATTTTTATTCTTTTTAATTTTTTTGTTACTTCTATTTTTTATTAGTTTTTACTAGATATATTTTACTAGTTTCTACAGATATATTTTTATTTTTTATTCATTTCTGCAGATATATAGTTTTGTTTAATGCTAATTCATTAGTTGTTATAAATATAATTTAATTTATATTATATATTATATTATATTTATATTATATATTATAATTTAATGTTAATATAATTTTTTTAAACTTTTATATAAATCTAGATTGTATCAAATTAAATTAATTAAATTTATTTGTTATTATATATAAAAAATTATATATAAAAATTATTTACAATAATTAAATTCTATAATTATAGTTACGTCTTAATATTTTAAAAATATTAATGTCCGTTTCTTCTTTTTCTTTTTATATGTCAGAAATAAAAGGATGTGTAAATGCTCAACGAATAATTCTGTATTATATATATTCATAATAATAATAATAATAATAATAATAATAATAATAATAATAATGATAATAATAATAATAACGTGTATATATATATATATATATATATATATATATATATATATAATATATATATATACAGGGTGTATCAGACCCGTAGCGACCGTATCAGGCTGGTATTTCGAAAAATATTTACTTGAAAAATGTTCCGAACAAAAGTTGTAGGACTTTAAGGGGCGCATTACATAGCATGGTGTGACCTTGGATAGTGTTGTTAAGGACACGGAAAAATCAATTAAAAGTTTTTAAATGGAAACCCCTATTTTTGATTGTATATTCTTATAACTGACCTCGAAAGCTTTCCAAAACATTATAATAAAGTATTTCTTCATTGAGTACTTTTCGAGTTATGAGGCTTGAAATCATTTCTTAATTTTACATAAACCGTAAAATATCTTTTGAAATATTCATTTTTCGATTATCTTACTTTAATAATTTTATGTACAAAATAATGAGAGCAATCAATTGATGTAAAGAAAAAACATAGTTGTTTTTAAGAAAAAAATATGTAATTTGCAATTAACAATTACATTTTTTTTTTTAAAACAACTATGTGTTTTTTACACCAATTGATTCCTCTCATTATTTTGTACATAAAATTATTAAGGTAAGATAATTGAAAAATGAATATTTCACAAGATTTTTTACAGTTTATGTAAAATTAAGAAATGATTTCAAGCCTCATAACTCGAAAAGTACTCAATGAAGAAATACTTTATTATAGTGTTTTGGAAAGCTCTCGAGGTCAGCTATAAGAATATACAATCAAAAATAGGGGTTTCCATTTAAAAACTTTTAATTGATTTTTCCGTGTCCTTAACAACACTATCCAAGGTCACACTAATCATGCTCTGTAATGCGCCCTTTAAAGTCCTACAACTTTTGTTCGGAACATTTTTCAAGTAAATTGCGTATTTTTCGAAATACCAGCCTGATACGGTCACTCTGATACACCCTGTATATATATATATATATATATATATATATATATACATATATATTTGTAATTATTTTCAGTTCACAGAGTATTAAACACATGGGGACCTCAAACAATTGATCGATCAATTTTGCCCAAAGCAATTATAAATAATTCTATTTATAATAATAATAACAGTAATTGCTGTCCTGTATTGGATGATAGAATGTCCACAATAGAAAGTATAACAAGGATTAGTAAACCTGTGCCTAAAGATATTTACAAGAGATTAAAAAATATTGAAGATAGAATATTATATTTAGAAAGTATATCACCAGAATACAAGGAATTTTGGGTATTATAAAGAAATTTTATCTTGCATATTTTAATTATTATTATCTTCACAGTTATATATTATATTTACAGTTATATATATTCCAAAAGACAATCTATACATATATTTTACATACATTTTTATGTGTGTGTGTGTGTATTAGTATGTATATATCATCACCATCAACATCATCATCACTTGTGATGGTGATGTTGATAATGATGGTGTACTACAGCCCTTGGTGAACCTTGATTTCCTTCATGATATGTTTCTATTTTGTCTTATTTTCTAAGTCTTTTTTTCTCTAATTGTTGACTCCTATAGTCTTTAAGTCCTCCCATCCTCCATCCATCTTCTTCTCAGTTTCCCTTTTCCTTTATCTCCTATAAAATATTCCATTTAGCATTTCTCTTGATCTTTTCTAATCGTCCATTTTTGCAACGTGTGCTAACTACTCAAGTCTTCGGGATTTTATAAATCTTATTACGTTTTTTTCCTTCTATTAATTGATCAATCTTGTAGTATATTGTGTATATGTATCATCTGTTTCTCTGTTCTCTTCACAGATTCAATATCTTCCTTATTGATTTCCTCTCAAAAGTTAATAATATTCTGTTATTCAATGAGGTCCTCTAGCACTCTACATTGTACACAGCTACTGATCATATTAGCATCCCAGATAGCAAAATCGGATAGAGCACGTTTTGCAATTTATGTGCTGCATACTATGTCAGCAGAATGCTGTCAATATTCTAGCAAAATATGCCGTTTCAGTTAATGTTGTCAGAAACACAGCAAAAGTTGAGCATAACGTGCGTTACGATGTAATGATAGAAATGCAGCAGAAATAAAGCAGAGTTTTACCAGCATAAATAGAACAATTCAATGCTGGAATAATGTGTCGGCAGAATGCATACTGAGAGTACGCATAATCTGTTGTTGTGTGTAATAGCAAATCTCATAAGAAATATCAAACTTGTGCAAGCACGCTAACAGCAGAAACACAGCAGCAATGCAGCATGCTCTGCCGTCATACGATGACATTTAATTTTTAAAATACAGGATCTGTGCGATGCAATTTGACAACAGATTGTCGGCAGAAATCGAACAGGATCTGCGCACAATCTTTGATAGCAGATTGATAGTAGAAACGGAACAGGGTTTGCATGATTCGATAGTTCCTTCACTTACCGCTACGTGAGCTATTCTTTCTTGTAATTGAATTTCTGTCAAAAATATATATAAAGTCGCGAATATGAATAAAAGACTAAAAATATAGTAATTATCACTTTAATTTCTGATATCTGATACAAGCAAATGAGAGTCAGAATATTAAACTGATTGGAATCAATATGATAAATTAAAAATTATTCATGTACTGCCTATTTGAGGCATAAAGCAAGAATTTAATTCTAAATAAATTACATCTCAAGTTACATCACAAGTTACATTTACTTTTATCATTTACTTTATTATTAATTTAATTAAATTGAATTAGTCCTTCGCTATATGAGATATAACTATGATATAATATATTACATATGTGTCATTTTCTAAGAAAATTCTAATTAACTTGCCGATAATATTGTTATTTAGTACCTGTAATAATCAATTTTGTTGCATTTATATAACATTAATAAAAGTAAGCGCAAATCTTGTGAAGTTTCTGCTGTCAATTTGTCATCAGGTTGCATGTGCAGATTCTGCTCGATTTCTGCTGTCATATCATGACGGTACACTGTGCTTCATTTCTGCTGCATTTCTGCCATCACATCATATTGACACATCGTGTTGCGAAAAAAGAAACTTAATGAGGACACAGCTGAGCGATATCTGCTGCAAATTAATGATTGAATCTGCTGTTATGCTGCTGGCATTTTGCTATCTGGGATTTTATATATTATTCTAATCTTATATAAATTAGTTTTGATCTTTCTTCTTTCCAGCAATTTGGATGTGAGAAATCTTTTGAAGATATAATAGTATCTATTCTCTATAATCTCTCCTTTATTTCCTTGTTTTTGTTTATGATTGTTCCAAGATATTTGAAATTGTCAGTCATTTGTTTTTAAATTTGTATCTTTCTATTTTTATATTATTCACATTTGTTTTCTTTCTTGCAAGTTTCATATATCTTATTTATTTTCGATTCCATTTCTTCAGTCCTCTCCTTTAACTTTAGGAATAGTCCTTTTAGTTTTATCTCGTTTCTTGAAATTATTGCTATTATCTGTCATTTATACATATTTATGTGATTTTGTATATAATGTTTCTTTAACTCTCCTATAATCTTCTGTAACACTAAAAAGTTAACAATATATCCCCCGTTTAAGCATCTATTTTGAAATCCTCTGACATTTTTATAAGGCTACTTTACCTTTGTGGCCTATATATATCATTCTAACTTAGATACTTTTGCTAATTCTGATCCTTGTCATAGATTCTTGATAGGTTTATGCTATCAATGCCATCAAATGCTTAAATGAAATCGATAGATAACATATGTCTATATTTTTTTATAGCATTTCTCTAGTATTTACCTTAACACAAAGCATTGATCAGTTATGAATTGAGGTAAATATACTGATGAAGGGAGCCCGTCTCGATTTCCTCGACTTTGACATATGTTGTCAAGGTCACTGCCCTGAGTAACATCTAAAAGGTTATAGCCGTCGCTCGTTGTTCGTTAAAAAGTTATTAACAAAAGAATTTCACAACTTTAATGCTTTTTGTCTCCGAAAATGTTGATTTGAGAAAAAAATTTTTAAGCAAAAAATAAAGCCGCTGAAAAACTCTACAAAAAAGGTTATATGCATTTTTTTCATAAACCTACTATTTTAGCTATATAAAAACTACTATATAAAAAAATAATTTAAATATTCACATAAGGTATGATTGAGTTGCCCACAGTTTTATAAACCTATATGAAGTCTCAGTTTGCGTTGCAAAGTACACGCACAGACTGCACACCCACCCACCCCACCCCACCCGCACCCCGTTGCAAATCCATGTGAAATGAAACAAAAGTGTATCATTTGTATATTCGGTATTAAGAATTGTTTTACATCGCGGGCATTCAACTGTTCGTCTGATCACATTTTTTTCAAAAAGATAAGAAACTAATTCCTCGTAATTATTAGTTCGCTGGAGAAACTCGTGAAGTCTCATATTCACGTATTAAGAGTTCTGCAAGTACTAAATACAAGGAATATTTCTATAGCTTAAGTCTGTATTATTGTTATGCTTACATATTTTGGATCATAAGTATACTTTGCGTGGAAAATATTTCCGAACTGTGTTTTCATATAGTTCTATAGTTCTACCTATACGATGTCAATAAAATCCCCAATAGCCAAGTCTGCTAAAGCAGATCTTGTCAGGGAATCTGTTAGAAATTGTTGGCGACAGAAAGATTACAGAATCGATGCAGGTTCTGATATATCATGTGATGTCGCCAGAATGTCAACAGAAATATAACAAAGCTTGTTAACATAATCAGTTACCAGATTGGCAGCAAAAATCGAACAGATTTTGCCGGCATAACTTAGTGGCAGATTGTCGGCAAAAATCGAACAGGATCTGCGCATACAATCTCTGATAGCAGATTGATGGCAGAAATGGAACAGGATTTGCATGATTCGATAGTTCTTTCACTTACCGCTACGTGAGCTGTACTTTCTCGTAATTGAATTTCTGTCAGAAATATATATAAAGTCACGAATATGAATAAAAGACTAAAAATATAGTAATTATCATTTTAATTTTTCACTTTAATTTCTGATATCTGATACAAGCAAATGAGAGTCAGAATTCAGAATATTAAACTGATTGGAATCAATATAATATATGGAAAATTATTCATGCACTGGCTATTTGAGGCATAAAGCAAGAATTTAATTCTAAATAAATTACATCTCAAGTTTTACAAGTTACATTTACTTTATTATTAATTTAATTAAATAGAATTGAAATTAGTCCTTCGCTATATGAAATATAACTATGATATAACATATTACATATATGTCATTTTCTATAAGAAAATTCTAATTAACTTGCCGATAATATTGTTATTTAGCACCTGTAATAATCAATTTTGTTGCATTTATATAATATTAATAAAAGTGCAAATCTTGTGAAATTTCTGCTGTCCATTTGCCATCAGGTTGCATCCGCAGATTCTGTTCGGTTTCTGCGGACAATCTAACATCAAATTGCACGCGCAGATCCTGTTCGATTTCTGCTAACAGTCTGACATCAAGTCATGTTAGCATTGATAGCAGATCCTGCTCAGTTTCTGCCGACAATCTGATATCCGATTCTGTGAGCAGGTTCTGCTAGCAGATTAGAAGCAGAATGAGGACGCAGTAGATGTCATTCTGCTGACATGGTTTGATCAAATCTGTTGCCAGTCTGTCGACATACTGCTTACATTTTGCTTATTGGGATCTATATTCTCTTTCTAACTTTTTTTATTAATAACTTTTTAACGAGCGACGGCTAAAACTTTTTGGATGTTACTTAGGGCATACTTTTCCATGTAAAGGGAGATTTCACATGCGGCAACGGGGTGGGGGTGGGGCGGGGGGTCGGGTGGGGGAGTGTGCAGTCTGCGTGTACTTTGCAACGCAAACTAGGACTTCACATGGGTTTATAAAATTGTGGGCAACTCAACCTTATATGAATATTTAAATTATTTTTTTATATAATAGCTAAAATAGTAGGTTTATGAAAAAAATGCATATAATCTTTTTTGTAGAGTTTTTCAGCGGCTTTATTTTTTGCTTAAAAATTTTTTTCTCAAATCAATATTTTCGGAGATAAAAAGCATTAAAGTTGTGAAATTCTTTTGTTAATAACTTTTTAACGAACAACGAGCGACGGCTAAAACCTTTTGGATGTTACTCAGGGCAGTGACTTTGACAATTGTATATGTCAAGGTCGAGGCAATCAAGGCGGGCTCCCTTCATCGGTATATTTACCATTTATATGATTAAATAGCAATAAAATGTGATTAATCTTTATTTAATCACTTAGTAAACGGTCGTGCCATTGGATACATTTACATTGTTACAATTAATCGTTGATTTCTATCATTGATCATGTAAAATCAAAACATCGATAAGCACTTACTATGTAACTATATGTATATTCAATATTACAATTGCTCATACTGATTTATTAAACAAATATAACTAAAATAGCTGTTAAATTCGTTAATGTAACTATACCGTTATCGTTATAGATAGAAAAAATAACGATCGTTCCCAAATAAAGGTAACGAACAAGTAACGCATTACTTCCCAACTCTAATATCTTTGTTGTTGCAATCCCGTTGTCTTCTTTTTTGTATATTGGACAAGATACCATAATACATATACTTCATTCTTGATATGTTATGTATTGTTTTCCGATTTATATATTGTTTTGTTGCTGCTCCTCTATATTTTATCTTTGCTTCTTTAGCTATTGTCTTCTCCTGGAGCTTTCTTTTGCTTCTTTATTGTGTGATTTAACTAATATGTTAATTCAATTTCGTTCTCACTATCGCTTGGCCATCGTCTTCTTCATAAATTTGTGAATCTTTATTTTTTTTATTTCTTAATGTTTTTTTTTCCTTTTTAGTAGTTCCTAGAAGTAATACGCCCATCTTTCGATAACTTGTTTTTCATTTGTTATGACTTTGCCTTCTGTTCTTGTATACCCACACGGAATAAAAATCTCTAATGGATGTCCACTCTTTACTATGGAGATTCGAAACCTGCATTAAATGTCCATGAAACGTCCCGTAAACGTCTACTAGACATCCACAGTTCCGCATTTCATACCTCCATTCGACATCTATTAGACGTATTCAAAGATGTCATATGTACGTTATATGGAGTATTATAGTATTATAGATATTTTGTGGAGCTCTTATGGATGTCAGATATATGTTATGGCGATTATAAGTGAATTTTCAGTCAATTTAATATCATTTCCATTATCTACTAAATTTTTATTTTTGTCATTTCTTAAAAACTTGATTGATTTAATGTTCTGTATAATAGATACATATATGATAGAATTTAAAAAAAATTAACCATCTGCGGTTAATTATATGGAACCCTGGAGCTTCTTGCAAAAGCTGGAGCAGAGGAGATGTGATTATAACCCAGTAAGCAAAATGTTAGCAGTCTGCCAGCAGTATGCGAGCAGATTCAAACAGACTATTGTGGCAGATTGGCATCAACTGCGTCCGCATTAAGCTTGGGTTTTGCTAGCAGAATCTGTCAGCATAAACCGACAGCAGATTGACAGCGGAAATCGAGCAAAATCTGCGCATGCAACCTGCTGACAAATTGACAGCAGAAACTTCACAAAATTTGCGCTTACTTTTATTAATGTTATATAAATGCAACAAAATGGATTATTACAGGTGCTAAATAACAATACTATCGGCAACCCTAACAGCACATGATATCCTGCGTATTATCCCATTTTCATACTCATTATACTATGATCATCCGTAAGATACTGAGAACAACTCTATAATATCTCTTATAGTATGATTCGGTTTTCTATCGCGTGCGTACAATCTCAGAATTTACTCAAAGATACGGTAAAGATACGTACGCTTTTCTATCGCGGGCGTATAATCTCAGGTTTGACGCCAAATATGGAAACGGTACATACGTTCAACGCCATCTGCATATGTTCCTGTTCCGGTCTCTTCCCGCTTGCTCGATGGAATAAGGGATTTCAACTTAGTGAAATCGAAGGTAATCCTTTTTTTCTTTAACTTTTATCTTACATATAATAGTAAATAAAGTTTAACAGACAGATTTTATATATGATTTACGTAATATTTTGTATATTTTTTACATACTTATAAAGCTTTTCTGCTTAGAATAGTTTAAGGTTATATACACAAAAAATGTAAAAATATAACATTTTTAATACATAATTAGTATAAAATATCTTAGATATACATCTCAGATATATATTTCGTATCAACAGAATAGTTTTACAAATTTAGAACGTGTTCAGGAATATCAATACATACATTATCTTTATTATTTTTAAAACGTCTTAAAATGATATATGTATATAAATATATATAACTTTCAGCAGCGTTCTTCGCAGTATTCTTCGCAGTGTTCTCTTCGCAGAGTTCTTCGCAGTATTCTTCGCAGTGTTCTCTCTTCGCAGAGTTCTTCGCAGTATTCTTCGCAGTGTTCTCTCTTCGCAGAGTTCTTCGCAGTATTCTTCGCAGTGTTCTCTCTTCGCAGAATTCTTCGCAGGATTCTTCGCATGTTCTATACAGTGTTCTTCGCAGAGTTCTTCGCAGAGTTCTTCGCAGAGTTCTTCGCAGAGTTCTTCGTAGGGTTCTTTGCAAGGTTCTTCACAGAATTCATCACTGAGTTCTTCGCAAGGTTCTGCAAGGATCTTCAACAGAACGGGTATGTTTTTTTTTCTGTTCTTGAAATTTTTTTAAATTTTATTTTGAGCACTTTGATCGTCATCCATATCTGGGTGACAGCCAAATTTTTACACAAAGGACGTTTTATTAAATTTACATTAAAAGAAAAAAATATAGTATTTAAAGAATATAGTATTTAAAAATATAGTATTATTTATACAATATTATTTATACATTTTCTTTAATATTTTTAAAATAATGTGTCTTAAAATGATATATATATAACTTTCAGCTCGCAGCGTTCTTCGCAGTGTTCTTCGCGGAGTTCTTCACAGGGTTCTTCGCAGTGTTCTATGCAGTGTTCTTCACAGAGTTTTTTGCAAGACTCTTCACAGTATTCTCCACAAAGTTCTTCACAGAGTTCATCACAGAGTTTTTCGCAGGGTTCTGCAAGAGTCTTCAACAGAACAAGTATGTTTTTTTTCTGTACTTGAAATTTTTTTTATTTTGATTACATTTCTTTTTCCTGTTTTCCGATATTTAATTTTTGCATCTATTTTCGCACAGAATGGACAATAAAAAGAAATATGCTATTGTTGAGTTCAAAGATGGTCTGCAAATCGTACCCGCTACTTGGTTAAGTAGTGATTTACAAAAATCAAAATGGCCCAGACATTATATCAGTAACGACAGATATGACAAAGCGGTTAAATTGATGGAAGTACCTGATTGTACATGGGAGGAGCATACTGTCCTGAAAATATATGCGACATCTTGTAAGTAATTTAATTATTTAAAGTTTTTGTAATATATTTATTTTCCATAAATACGATATTGATACTTTTATTTGCTTTTATAGAAAAACAATGATGCTTATATTATGTTTATTTCATATATTATTTTTTCAGCAAACTATGCTGTGGCTCGACAAAAATTGAAATTAGCTGAAGAAATGTCCGACATCAATTCTTGTACCGACGAGGATAGACAGAAACTTTGTAAAAAATCCCGCAAAATTAGAGTGGCTAAGATGCATGATTCCAGTTCATATGAGTATACTAACGATGAAAGCGATTCTGAGCAAGCCATTCTCTCAGACCTTCCCAAACCTCCAATCAAAAACGTCTATAAGGAGACGTCCACAAAAACAACTCGAGTATGTAAAAATAATACAATAAAGTATTCTAAAATTGCCGACACAAAACTGGAACAAAAAAGTACTGCATCTTACAATTTTAACAACATTGAAGAAGTTGATTTTCGTAAGTAATTTTTATCTAAATATGTATACATGATAGTTTTTACAACAGCAATACGATTATAATAAAATTATAATATTCAATGCTCTATTTTATTTTGATTAGATAAAGATTTTATATCAAGAATCATTTTAACCTTGTAATAAAAAACATTATGTATTACATTAAATTCTGTATTATATCATGTTTAATATCGCACATTAAAACATATAGAATAATGCAAAAACAAAATTTTATTGGAATATTAATAGTTATATACTTTTTTCTTTTTTAATTTTAGCTTCACAAAGCAGTTCCGCAATTTCGGAGTATTCTGATTATGAAAATGTAGTCCGACGCAGTCCAAATTTGGATTTAAATTCCAGCCAAGGTTTGTATGGAAATGATTTCTATATACCTTCTATTTTATGTACATTACTAATTTACATTTTATATTCTCGAATATCTAATATATACATATATAATGACTGCGTGCGTGCGTGTGTGTGTGTGCGTGTGTGTGTGTACGTTTATATTTCTGCATGCGTATTTATATTTTCTTGTGTTCATGTACAAAGTTTTTAAAAATTGCACTTTATTATCTAATTTTTAAAGGAAACTATTTTTTACAAATTGCATTAATATTGCATATTTTACTTAATATTTTAACACACAATTTTAATTTTTATGATTTATATGTTTTGTTTTACCATTTTCAGATTCACAGTGTATTGTTAATGTAAATCCTGAACCTGAACGACGGCACGATATAAATAAATGTGTATTCCCACGTTGTGATAATCATGAGTCTGAACGACGGCACGCGCGCGGCGATGTAAAGAAATGTGTAATTCCGCGTTGTGATACAAGTCTTCCAAGTTTGAATTTAAATTCTAAGCGAGGTTAGTAATCTCCGTTTTGTCTTTAATTATTTAATTTGTATGTGTGTAAATGTTTATTTATTTAGATTATATATACATGTATATATGTTTATGTATGTATACCGTCCGTCAATGATTTGCGTTGGATTTGTTATTTCTCTCTTATTCTGTTTCGTACCTCAGCGCCGGTATAGGCAGAGTAAGAGAGACATAACAACAGCACGAGTCATTGACGGGCAGTGTAGAACAAATAGTAAGAAATTTTGTCTTCTATATTATTCATGTTTTTTAGAAATTATTGAACTATTGTAAGAGGCAATGCGTCGCAATCATTCCATTATCAATTATGAAGTAGTGACATTTTTAATCTCAGAGTAAATAGAAACAGGAGGGAAAATATCGATAGTTGAGGCAGGATTTTGACGAACGGAACTACGTCATGGCAGCCATCTTGAGCGTCACTTTGCATCAAACATGATCGGCTCCTGTTTCAGACAATAAATCAACGCTTGAGTAGCTATCTTGAGCATCACTTTATACATTGTATATAGTCACTTCCATCCGCCTGCTTAGTACCATATGTTCCCTCCTGTTTCTATTCTCATTCTGAGCTTCTAATTGGCTATCGCAATTGCTTCACGACTGGTGTCGAGATATTTACATTGCATTATAGAACGCCCTTAAATGTAAATAAATTGGTTTAAATTGTTTGGAAACAATGATAGCATTATTTAATCAGTTTCAGGACAGTGCGCGGAAACTTCGATAGACATTACTGAACGTCTTCATGATGAAAATGTCCCCCCCAACAGACATATGTTAAATACTTCGATAGACATCACTGAACGTCTTCATAATGAAAATGTCCTGCCCAACAGACATATGTCAAATTATACTGAGGGTTAGTATGCAACTGTATAATTTTTTTAATCTTAAAAGTTTCAAATACACTCCAAAATTTCAATATCGACGCTTTCAAAGAAAATCAGCAATTCCATTACATATTTTACTATTTCAAAAACATTTATTTTAAAACAATTTTATTTTTAAAATTTTGCAATCTTTTTGTATTTTTAACATATAATTCATAAAAGTATATAGGCATGTATGTATGTACTCATACACTGATTTAAGTTACGCGAGATTTGCTAAAAAATAAATAAATCTAAATAAATCTAAATAAATCTTACGAAAAACGTTTTAAAAATTACTAAAAATTGTAAGGTTTACGAGATCATTTTATTAAATTTATGAGATTATTTTATTTCATTTTAATATATTGTGACATGAAAACTAAAATATTTATGAAACTACGTTTATACATATATATATACTAATTTTTTAATAATCATACTTTAATACTTTTATGTACATATTAATATATATACAGGGTCTATCAAAAGTGTGGAAACCCCTAAATATCTCGGAAAATATACGTTTTACAGAAAAGTGTTTCCAACAAAAGTTGTAGGGTTTAAGAAGATCTATATACTGATTCTATCAGTTTGACCTTGGATGGCGTCGTCAAGGTCAGGTCAAGGTCACATTGACTTTTTTAAATGACACCCCCTACATTTGATTGCATATTCTTATAGCTTAATTCAAGAGCTTTCCAAAACACTATAATAATGTTCATTTTTATTAAGTACTTTGCGAGTTATGAGGGTTGAATGATAGAGTAGCGCCGGTATTAACATTATCCAAGGTGTACTACATGGAGGTTACTCGCTCGGATTTGCATCTGTTGTGTGTGTGATCCAGCTAACTAAGGCAAGATCGATTCCTCAACATATCCTCATATTTCGCTGAAGTCAAATTGCCAAAAAATTGCTCCATAAAACGTGTATGAAACGTCTCGTTAGTTCCTTCATTTACCGCTATGTGACGCACTACATGCAGTCTAACTCGCATTTAAAATTCAACTAAGAATGTATAAAGCTATCAAAGAACGAGCACCTTCTAACTTCAGCTTTGAGCAAGCAGAAATTAATTGTTATCGTCCAAATACAACGTACGATTAATTAAAATTAAACGTTTTAAAAATGGCTGGCGACTTGTCGGAACGTGAAAGAATCACTATCCTCATGATGCGTGGATGGGGTGATAACGAAAGATCGTTCTCTGATGTCGTTCGATTATTTAATGACACGTATCCGAACCGTCGAATTAATAAGTCCACTGTGTTAAAAACAATAGAACGTTTTAGACAAACTGGTAGCGTAAGAAATCGCTCTAAGTCAGGAAGACCATTGTCTGCAACCAACGAAGAAAAACAACTTGATGTTCTGCAGACATTTATTGAAAATCCCAATTCTAGTGTTCAGAGAGTCGCTCAAACTCACGATATTGCTCCCATGTCGGTTTGGAGAATTTTAAAGAAGAACAAGTTCCATCCATATAAATTGCAATACGTTCAAGAATTGCAAAACGGAGATGAGGAGCGTCGTATACATTTCTGTGAAAGAATGATGGCACTAATAGATGTCCGGCCCATCTTCCCTTATCAAATTGTTTTCACAGACGAGGCAACTTTTACCTTAACGGGAGAAGTTAATAATCAAAATTTTCGTTTCTGGTCAGATGAGAATCCGAATTGGGTGCGGGAAACTCACACACAACATCCACAAAAAATAAATGTATGGTGCGGAATAATAGATGGCTATTTAATAGGGCCGTTTTTTTTTGAAGAATATTTGAACGCTCAAAGGTATGAGAGATTACTTGTTGATCAAATAATTCCAGCCATACAGAATACTTTTCCAAATAATTTCCAAGAAATATGGTTTCAGCATGATGGAGCTCCTGCTCATTTTGGTGCAGGACCACGTCGTATTTTAAATGAGACTTTTCCGCTACGGTGGATAGGAAGAAGGAACGGAAATGAAGGAGGAGAGGATTGGCCACCTCGGTCACCAGATCTAACTCCTCTTGATTATTATCTATGGGGATATCTGAATATATATATATATATATATATATATACATGCATAAATGTAATTTAAATGTGTTGTAGGATTTGATTTTGAACGCTACGTAATTAAAAAATTCCAACATCTGGAATTAAAAATGAGCAATAACCTGAAACTAACCCAAAAAATTTTAGAAAAGGTTTCTAATACCGCACAGATTGCAGAAGAAGCACAGGAAAAAATTGATATTTTTCAACATTTATCACTAAGAGACGAAAATGATTTAGAAATTATGGAACGAAAATTGGCGAATGACATTGTATACCGAAATGAAATGGTAATTATAATTCAATATTAGAAAATATTTGTTTAAGAGAATTATTAAAGAGAATAACAGTTAATGATTGCTTTAAAAATTGAAAATTAAAAGTGTGTGATATAACTTCTTTAATTAGGATGCCTAAGTGACATCCAAGAAGTGTTGTTTAAAAAGCTATACTTTTAAAAACTCACGTTTGAAAGAGGTATTAATAATATTTTCTATTTATTACAGATCAAACAGTTAACACGATTGACAGCGCGGGATATTAAAAATTCATATTTAAATTTATTGAGACAAATAGTCTCAAACAAAGTTGCTGTATTATATAGTTGGCATGGTGCCAAAAAAAAAAGAATTTTTTAAAACAAGTTCTAATCATCAAAAAAAATCCTCCGGAAGAACTAGAAGAGCCCTCTGACTGAATGTGATAATTATCTTGTCAACGTATTTAAATAAGACACGTTAGCGCAAGAGCCAAAGATTACAATTAAGAATTTTGCTTTTTTCAAATTTTGTTCGAGTTATAATGAAAATCTTTATTTTGAGAGAGTTTACGATATATAGAGAATTTACTTTTTCTTTTATTTATAAATGTTATATATATATATATACATAACATATATGTAATGAAGAATAATGTGTTCATAATGTATATGACACATATTTTGAAGTAACGTTTTTGCAATAAAAACATCAATAAAAAATCAAAATTGACATTAATAATCTAATCCTAACCTAACCTAATCCTAACCTATCCTGTTCAATGCGTGAGCACGCGCGCACTTGGCGGTATATATGTGTGCGTGTATAAATGATCTACTGCAATCTTCCCATTTTCATCATTTTCTGAAACTATCCTCCAACTATAGACATTCGCGGAGAAATACTATGGGAGATGCTACCCCGGACATTAGATCATTCGCAGAACGTACTGCGTCAATCGCAGTACGTTTGAGATTGTTCTGAGAATATACACAATATACTTTTGCGATATTCTTAGAACATTCTCAGAATCTACTTGTGCTGTTAGGGAAGTTAATTAGAATTTTCTTGGAAAATAACATATATGTAATATGTTATACCGTAGTTATATCTCATATAGCGAAGGACTAATTCAATTTAATTAAATTAATAATAAAGTAAATGATAAAAGTAAATGTAACTTGTAAAACTTGAGGTGTAATTTATTTAGAATTAAATTCTTGCTTTATGCCTCAAATAGGGAGTACATGAATAATTTTCAATTTATCATATTGATTTCAATCAATTTGTATCAGATATCAGAAATTAAAGTGATAGAAATTAAAATGATAATTACTATATTTTTAGTCTTTTATTCATATTCGCGACTTTATATATATTTCTGACAGAAATTCAATTACGAGAAAGAACAGCTCACATAGCGGTAAGTGAAGGAACTATCGAATCATGCAAACGTTGTTCCGTTTTTGCCATTAATCTACTATCAGAAATTGTGCGCAAATCCTGTTCGATTTCTGCCGACAATCTGTTGTCAAATTGCATCGCACAGATCCTGTTCAATTTCTGCCACCAATCTGCTATGATAATTTTAAACAAATCCTGTTCAGTTTCTGCTATCAAATTATGTCAGCAGATTTTGTAACATTTCTGCCGACATTCTGTTATCATTATTTGATATAACAAATTTTTTTATACAATCTGCAATTTTACTGTCGACAAAAATTTGTAGCAGAAATTGACAAAATCTGTTTGAACAGACTTTGCTGACTGGGAATAGTCCGCTCTCTTTGACCGATAAGCCGCAATTTGGCCGTGTGCCGCGGCCTTATATTACTATCTTAGATGAATTCCACTTACGAGTTAGGTTTCTTTTTCGTTATCTAGCGGCAAGACGTGAAGCTCTTGGAACTATATGAATATTTTATCTACCATGGAGGTAATATGGAGTTCTATTAGAGATATAGATATTGTATGTGGAAACCTGTCATATATCCATAAGAGATGTTCAATAGACATCCATGATGGATTTGTAGATGACATCTACCATGGAGATAATATGGATTTCTATTAGAGATATAATTGTATGTAGAAACTTGTCATATATCCTTAACAAATGTCCAATAGACATCCATAATGGATTTGTAGATGACATCTATCATGGAGGTAATATAGATTTCTATTAGAGATATAATTGTATGTAGAAACCTGTCTTATATCCATAACAGATATCCAATAGACATCCATGATAGATTTGTAGAAGATATCTATCATGAGAGGTAATATCGACTTCCATTAGAAATCTATTCAATATCCACCATAGACATAGATGTCGTATGGAGTTATGGAGGTTGTATGGATGTCCCATTGGATGTCAAGTTGTGTGTTTGTATACATAGGCTCATGTTCTGAGTCCTCTTTTATTAATAAAAGTGTCTCTAAGAATGGCTTATAAACTTTCTGATTGGCTACGAACTATTAGAGGCACGTTTGTCGATAAAAGAGAACTCAGGATATGGGCCATAGATTATAGATTTAAATCCTATTTTACTCTTTTTATTCCTAAATAAAAGTCTTTTATATTTCTAATCAAATAGTTTTTTTATTTCTATCATTTTTTGGCGGTATTCTTTTTTTGCAGATCTTATGGTCCATATTCTGAATCTTTTTTTATTGATAAAAGAGGATTCAGAATATAGATTTATGTATTTTCTTCATATTTCCAGTAATCTTTTCATACAACACAGAACGTTGCAATATTGCGGCAATATTGCAATGTTGCTGCAATGTTACAACAATAATAATAATATTGCTACAATATTCTGTGTTGTATGGGTTCTTGTCTTGCTTTTTCTATCAATAGTGATTATTTTTTATCAATCCAGTCTTCATTTGTCTTGTTCTCCCTTTCTCTCTATCACCTCTATCGCTTTGGCCATTACTCTGCTGACAAGGGGAACACCAGGCAGTAGAATCACCGATTTCAACTTAAAATATATTATACATTTCATCCTCAAACTAATTCGTCGTATGATAATACGATCCTCATAATATACTTCTTAAGTATTCACAAGAAAAACGTGTTAAAAAACTTACGTGCTTGTTATGTAACGAACGGAAAAGATATATTTTAAGCTGGATCTACATTGGTCGTATCGTAACGTCGCAAGTCGTAAGTCATAAGCAAATTGACCAACCATAGTCGACTATTTCAAAAATAATCAACAATGATTGGTCAATTTGCCTACGACTTACGACTTGCGACATTACGATACGACCAATGTAGACCCGGCTTTAGCCCTGTTCTACAATGAGTCGTAAGTCGTAAGTCGCAGGCAAATTGACCAACCATAGTCGATTATTTAAAAAATAATCAACAATGATTAGTCAATTTGCCTACGACTTGCGACTTGCGACTCAATGACTAAGTTTCCACCGAGAGTTCGAATCGAGTCAAAGTTGGGTCAGAATATGGTCAGAGTCAAGTTGGCTTGCCTGTTTTCACCGGAGTTGATCAAAGTTACATTAGAATTCCGGTAAGGTTAAACGTTACCAACTGTACAAAATAAAATAGTCAATTACAATAGTATCTTGATATTAAAGTTATGTTAACTGTCATAAAAACATCATGAATCTGAGAGCGCTAATGTTAATTTCGCAGCATCAAAATAATATGCAGAAATTGTTTCTTATTTTACAAGAGCGGCGACGAAAATCAACACAAAGGATACAGCGCAAATTTCTCTTGTTGGCAACACTACAATTAACTCGACCTTCTCGTTTTCACCGAACTTCATTTGGACCCTACCTTAAAATTTTATTGCGTAGAGTAGGGTAGGGTAGGGTTTATTGGTGTTTCCATAAAAGGTTCACCCCAACTTGACTCTGATCCGATTCGAACTCTCGATGGAAACTTAGTCAATGTAGACTCGGCCTTAAAGCCATTCTACAATGGCCGTAGCATAAGGTTGTAAGGTGTAAGACTCAAGAAATTGACTAATCACAGTCGAGTATTCTCTTAATACTTGACTGTGATTAGTCAATTCCTTAAGTTACAACTTTAATCCATTAATTCTACTGCCATTGTAGATGACGTGTTAGATTTAAGGCTGGTTTATAGAGGCCGTAACTGTTAACTTATGCCGGAACCGGTAAAATTCAATATTGGAATTTCAATTGCTTTTGTTCACGCTGAAAGCATGAATAATATTGAACTTTACCAGTTACGGCCTCTATAAACCAGTCTTTAGGCATCAACATATAGAATGGACTGCTGATGGAAGGGGAAGGGGAGCCGCACGAGTAGAATGAGAGGCAGATAATATGAGGTCACATTCCGTCTTTTTCTGATAAAGCCTGATTGGTTGGTAAATACTGCTTCTTTTGCTGCTGATTTTTTACCAACCAGGCTTTATTAGCAAGAGACGGAACGTGACCTCATATTATCTGCCTCTCACTCTACTCGTGCGGCTCTCCTTCCCCTTCCATCAGCAGTCCATTCTATAGGCGCGTTTTCGTTTCGCTATCACGAGCGACCAGAGGCAAACAAGACCGTTTTCGTTTCTGGTTGTGACGTCATCGATGCAATCACGTGAGCCGTGGTAGCTGCTACCGCGCTGCCATGATCTCGAGGATGATAGTGCGGTTGTGGTAGGTTGTTTGGCGCGAAGTGCGAAAAGAGAATGAATGTAACGGGTCACCCACTCTTCATTAGCAATTATTCCTATTTTGAAATGAGTTATTCTATCCTTCAAAAAGAAAAGGACAACTCTGCTTGTGGGTTGTAATTGACAAATATTCACAATGTGTGATAAATCGTCATCAATCACTTCCATTATACAAAATAACACAGATAACCTCACATTTGGATCCATCATGATCATGATACATGAAGCAAACCGCTAACGCGTTTGCGCATTGCCTGCTCGAAACGTTTTTATTCTCGGTTACTATTTGTGACGTCATATCATCAAACACGAACCAACCGCTTGTAGCGAGGTAGCACCAACGAAAACGCGCCTAATATGTCGATGGATTTAGATAACGGTGTAACGTAACATGGGACGCATAACTAATACACCGCATATCATGAACGACGACGGTTCGAATCTTTTAAGATTTTGACTTTTGAAATTTTTTTTCTTTAATCTACATTGAATTGAATTATTATATTACATATTTTTATTATTTTAATATACAAATTAATGTTTTAATTATAAAATTATTATATTTAAAACTCATTGAGAGATTTTATTTAATCTTAAAACATGTACTCTTGTGAATCTGATATATTTAAAACTCATTGAGAGAGAGATTTTATTTACAATTTGTTTAAACCCTAAAACGTGTATTCTTGTGAATCTAATCGATTAAATGCTTTTATGAATAATATATTTTAATTATTAAAAATATATTTTAATTATATATAAATATATTTTACTTATATATAAATTTTAATATATATATTTTAATTATATATAAATATATTTTACTCATTGAGAGAGAGATTTTATTTACAATTTGTTTAAACCCTAAAACGTGTATTCTTGTGAATCTAATCGATTAAATGCTTTTATGAATAATATATTTTAATTATTAAAAATATATTTTAATTATTAAAAATAAAAGTCTTTTTTACATACAATGAGTTTTATGAAAAGAGATATAAATTTTCTTATTGATTTTCTCTGTCTACTTTCCTTTTTGTAAAATGTTTATTGCATAAAAATAAAATTGATTAATAATAATTATTATTAAATATTATTTATAATTTTCATTGCATAGCAAATAAATAAAAAGATGAGTTTTAAATATAATTTTATAATTAAAACATTAATTTATATGTTAAAATAAAAATATATAATATAATAATTCATTTCAATGTAGATTAAAAAAAATTTCAAAAGTCAAAATCTCAAAAGATTTGAACCAGCAATACTCAAGATGTTAGTTATGCGCTACATCGCTTCCTGAAAATTTGTCTTTTTCGTTTGGTATATAACAATCGTGTAATTTTTAAACACATTTTTCTCGCGAATATTTGAGAGGTGGGTCGTATTATTTTACGACGAATTAGTGAAGGATGGAACTATAATACATTTCAGTTTGTGCGAAATTGATGATTCCACTTCCTGTTCAACATTTTCCATTTGGTTCAGTGCTATTTAATACTTTCTGGTATCATTCCTTTGTATTCATATTAGCTTTTGTGTATCCCATTTGCTTCTTTTTTGTCCTTTTTTCCTTTTGCATATTGAGTATTTCAAATGTGAAAATAATTCTTACTATAAAATTCCTAAAGTCCATTAAAATTCCGAATCCGATCCTCTGTATGTCCTCACATCTAGTATCGACGTAATGTGTCGTTTGTCGTTTAGTATGTGGTCTATTTGTGATTTACTTGCTTTCTAGGACTTTCCATATTCCTTATACAGGATGGACCAAATGTCTGGATACAGTCGAATATCTCGTATAGAATGCATTTTAGAACAAAATGCTTTAGACAAAAGTTGTAAAGATTAAAAAGATGTATTTAACTATAATATCCATTTGACATTGGCGTCGCCAACGTCAGGGCAAGGTTAACTTGAATTTTTTAAATAGAACCCCCTATTTCTCATTGCATATTCTTGTAGCTCATCTCGAGAGCTTTTCAAAACACTATAATAAATTATTTTTCTCTCAAGTAAAGAGAACACATAGTTATTTCGAAGAAAAAATATGTAATTTGCAATTAACAAATATTTTTTTCTTAAAAGTAACTATATGTTTTCTTTACACCAATTGATTCCTCTCATTATTTACTTTTATTTTGTACATAAAAATATTAAGGTAAAATAATCGAAAAATGAATATTTTACAAGATATTTTACGGTTTATGTAAAATTATGAAATGATTTCAAGCCTTATAACTCAAAAAGTACGCGTGGTGAAGGCTCCTCCCCTCCCCAATCACTGCTTTGCCGTGCGCCGCCATTATGTTACAATCAGACCGTCTTCGCCGTCGTGCTTCTAGTCACGCGCATTGGCCGATCTTCTTTATTTAATTTTTCGTTAATTATTGCGACAATCACAAAACAATAGAGGTCCTTCCTTCTTAATTTGAGCCAATCTACCTCCTTATTTCGTAAAGTCAAAAATTCTCTGACACCCTTTATAATTCGAAAGATACTTAATAAAAAATATTTTATTATAATAATAGTTTTGAACAACTTTCGAAACTAAAAGATTATGCAATGGAGAATAAGGGATTTTATTTAAAAAATATAGTCGACATCCATATCTTTGCAAGTTCACTCAAAGTCAAACCAATGGTACCATCTTTTGTCCCCCCTCGAAGCTTTTATATGCAACATTTTTGCTTATCTTACTTCCCACAGGGCACAAAGACGTTTAAAAGACGACTAAAACTGGATATATTTTCGTCAAAGACGTCTTTTAGTTAGAGACAATAGTCGACGAAAAGTCGACTAAAAGTCGGCTCATGACCCGAATTTAGTCACTAATCTGTCAAGCCAAAAAATGACTAAAAGATAACTAAAAGACGATTAAATCATATCATAATTTTTAAACGAAACATATATATTTCAATCCCTAAATAATAATATAATTTATCTATTTCATATAAAATTTTATTTAATTTCATAAAAATTTTGTATAAAAATTTTATTTATAATTTATACTTGCACTTTACATCTTAAATAGATAATGAAAAATTATTTTCGATTATTCGCCGGACATTTACTTGTCCGACTTATAAAATCAATTTAATATCTGAAACCCGTGCTTTAGATCAGAAATTAAATTGAACAATTGTTGTGCCCGAAACGGTACGGGGTGTGGGGTGCAGTCGGGAGATATAAATATCTCAGGCCGTCGAAGGAGAGGAGTTGAGAAACGACTGTTTTCTTGTATCAATTAATATTCTTCTTTTCTTTATATCAAATAAATTGTAGATTTATTACAAGTATCCATTCGTTAATACAAGTCTGTCTTATTTTAGAGTCCTTATTTAGTTGAATCCCTTTTCTGCCCTTGCCTCTATTCCGTGTAGGCTCAGTAATTATTCTGGCGTACTTAACTCGCAGTTGCATTTGGTTACGTTGCACTTGGTTTTCGACTGTCCGACTGTCGTCGTGCTCTCGCGGTGGTTCGTATTTAAACTCTTGTTTTGAGAGGGTTTTTGAGAGGGGACCGCTTAGTAACATAGCCATACGGGGTCATGGTGCGGTCAAGTTAAAGTGCAAGCGAAGGTGATTCGATGTCGAAATCCTTCGTTGCACTTCCGTATTTTTTGGCGAATTCGCGCGTGGTACGCTGAGACAGCGATTCTATGAGGTGAATGTTCGCTGTCCCATTTACCAATAATATTTTATGCTGACGCTTACTTTATTTATACTTTATTTATACTTTAATTATATATATGTACTAATACTTTAATTATATATAGGTTATAGTCTGTGAGACTATAACATCCCTCCCCCGTTAAAAAAAAAACGGAAGTTGAAACGAAGTTTTTCTATAATTTTTTGCGATTTTGAATATAATACAATGTCTTTTCCCGTTTTACAATGTTGATTATAATCGTTTCTTACATCTAGCTTATTATCATACCCTTTTTTGTTTTTAAAACCGTGTGCTTTTATTTCTTTTCAGTATTGATTTAGGCATTCCATACGATTTGTCAATTTCATCTACTAATGTAACAACAGTTGGTCGTTTAGATTTCCTTTTCCTATGTTGGATAACTATCCATGCTATTAATGCTATAATGATTAAAATAGTTATTCCACTAGAAGTCGTTGTATAAATGAATTGCTTTTGTTTAAAAAAGTTATTGTCGTTGTTGTTCAAGTTATTATTAATTTCTTCTAATTTATTACTTAATCCTTTTAATTCTTGTGGATTATTTATTATTTCTTTAAATTCGTAATCGTGATTATGTTTGTCATTAATTTCTGTGATTGTTATATTGAACTCTGGTAAAAATGTTTCTATACTCGTATTATATGTAATTGTTTCTGTCTGTATCGTCATGTCTGTAGTTATTAGTTTACAGTTATCCGTGTAATCCGACCTGTGTTTTCGATTATCTTTTTATACTCAGGATGATCATTACATTTTATCGTGATCTGTTGCTCGAATGATGTCGAATATAACCAAGAGTGCGGCTGTTGTAATGTGATCCATATTGCGCGGGTCGCTTTTTCATGGCCTATATTACATTGATTGCGATAGTTTTGTCCTTGTACATAAATTTTCGCTTCGCACGGTGTATTTTCGTTGACATGGTAGATTGATTGATTTTTGTCGCATAGATATAAATTATTATTATTTGTACTTTCGTTTAAATCTTGTTTTCTTAGAATTAAATAGGTACGTGTTTCTTTATTTACAGCAATCAACTTATTAGCTACTTCTGTATATACAAAACTATTTTCGTAGTTAGGTGTCGGTAACGGAATTACATTTAAGACGTCAAACATTGGTTGTGTAATTAATGGAAATTTTAAAATTGTGTATATATTTGTTTTCTCGCAGTACGCGCTTACTTTCATGTAATTTTCAATCGTTAGCCATTCGTCAATTTTTATTTGAAAAGGAAAATATGCTCCTTGTGGTAACTGTAGTACTGCTTCTTTTAGATGTAAAATAATTTCATTTATCGGAGTTAACAAAGGATGTATTGTGCCTTTACATGTACATGTGTAAGATATTCTAAAATATCTTTTGCATCCCTAATTAAATCATTTATCATTACTATGATTATGGTGAAATGTTCGTCTATCTTTTTCGCGCGTAGTGTATTCCCTAATGTAGTGGTTCATTAATTTACCGTTATAATCTAAAATGTTTTCTAATTTATTTAAATGAACTATAGTGATGTTCAAGACTTTGATTTGATGTTTCGCGGCGTGTTCCAATGTTTGCTGGTTATTCTGTAATAACTGTATCTGTTCATCTATTAATTTCCTATCGTTCGCATCCATAATTCCGAATAAGGTTTTCGTTATCGAACCTATTTCATCGATAAGACCTCTACGTTTAATTGTTCGAGTCTTATATAAGGTATTTATTAATTTTATTATTTTGGCTAAGGTATTAGAATCATTGTTAATTATTTTTTTTAAGATTGTCGCAAGTTCGTTGGGTGCTTTTTTCGAAAATTGACTCGGTGCATATTTTGCTTGTTTGTTCAATTCCCTGATGCCCTCCTATAGGTGCATCATGATATTCTGATAATGTGTATGTTTTTATATTATCAGTGTCTGCTTCTTCTTCTTTTTCTATCTTTAGAATTTCTTCATCCTTTTCCAGGGATGGTTCCGGTATCGCGTTGCGACTTAAGGCGTCGGCATTTGCGTTTGCTCGTCTGGCCTTGCGTATGATTTCGTAATCATATTCTTCGAGTTTTAATCTCCATCGAATTAATCTCGATCCGTGGTCGTTTACATTGAACAACCATATTAAAGGTTTATGGTTTGTGATAATCTTAAATTTTGTTCCATATATGTATGGTCTAAAATGTTTAACAGCCCACACAATTGCCAATAATTCTTTTTCCGTAGTGATATAATTTTTTCCGCCTTTGTTAATATTCTGTTGGCGTAAGTAATCGGTCAGTCGTTGCCTACCTCTCCTTGTGATAATACTGCTCCGATCGCATAGTCGGAGGCATCGATGGCCACAATAAATTCTTCCTAAAATCATGATATTTTAGCACTGGTGCAGTCATTAGTTTTTCTTTTAATGTTTCAAATGCTGCTTGCTGTTCCATTGTCCACTCGAATTTCTCTGTCTTTTTTGTTAATTTTGTGAGTGGCTTAGCGATTCGCGAGAAATTTTCAATAAATTTTCTATAATATTCTGCAAGTCCTATAAAGGATTGAATATCCTTGACTTTTTTCGGCGTCGGAAATTCTTCTATTGCCATTAATTTTGAAGGATCTGGAGATATTCCGTTTTCAAAAATAATATGTCCCAAATAAATTACTTCTTTGCGAAAAAATTCGCATTTATCTGGCTGCAGCTTTAAATTAAATTTCCGCAGTCGTTGTAGCACTTCTTTAAGTCGCTTGTTATGATCGTCTAGACTTGATCTGTATTACGATATCCGTATTACGAAATCGTCGAGATAAACTAAGCATTTGAGTCCTTGTATTCCTGTTAGGACGGAATTCATTAATCTTTGAAATGTTGCTGGCGCATTCTTTAACCCGAACGGCATTCGATTAAATTCGTAATGACCGTAGGGAGTGGAAAAAGCTGTTTTAATTTTATCTCGTTCAGTCATCGGGATCTGATACCCTGACGCCAAATCTGGCGTGGTGAAATATTTTGCATTTCCCAACTAGTCCAGAATATCAGTTATGTTCGGCAGAGGAAATGAATCACCTATCGTTAGTTCATTTAATTTCCGGAAATCTATTACTACTCGGAGCTTCGATTTTCCTGATGCGTCTATCTTTTTCAGTACTACTAGCAGTGGTGCATTCCATTGGCTTGTGCTAGTCCGAATGATTTCATTTTTTAACATTTCATTTATTTGTTGATTAACTTCTGTTTTCTTCTCTGGCAAGCGATATGATTTTACGTTCACCGGTGCGGTATCGGCACGTGTGTTTATTTCATGCTCTACCATCGCGGTGCATGTCAGTGGTTCTCCCTCTAAGTGGAATACGTCACTGTATTCCTCGCAGATTTTAAAGAGTGTCTGCCTCTCTTCTGCATTTAGATGTTGTGTTTGCAATAATTGTCAAATTCGCTGCTTACGGGATATAGTGTTTTTATTTTTCATGGTGCGGTCAAGTTAAAGTGCAAGCGAAGGTGATTCGATGTCGAAATCCTTCGTTGCACTTCCGTATTTTTTGGCAAATTCGCGCGTGGTACGCTGAGACAGCGATTCTATGAGGTGAATGTTCGCTGTCGCATTTACCAATAATATTTTATGCTGACGCTTACTTTATACTTTAATTATATATATGTACTAATACTTTAATTATATATAGGTTATGGCGGTAAGTGTATTGCGTGTCCGCCTTAATATAGCGTGTTCTTTATCCCTTGCCAGGAGTAGCAATGCCGTAGGAGTGGTAAAGTGTATTCTGAGTAATGTAAGCAGCGTAAACAGTAACAGATGTATATTTACAGGTTCTATGTACAATGTCTTTTGGTGGCCCTGAAAAGGGCCGTTTTATCTCTACAGGCGTTCCCTGTAAGAGATGCGGGGGAGAGTCCGAGTGTAACGGAGTTCACTCCGCGGGCGAGAGATACCCGTGCTGGACTTCCCTGGTGGACAGTTGTTGTTGATGTCCACAGCTGGTTCCGCGATAGGCTCCGTTTGTGTCGCCGCCGAGGTCGTCGTCGTCTCCCAGTCGGAGTCGGACTGCGTGGCTCGATCCGCAGTTTCCGGCCGAGGTAGGTAGGCCTGCGTACCCCTGTGGACTCGGCTGTAGGCGGAAGTCTGCGTGGCCCTGGAGCTGTTGGCTACCGGTGATGGTGGTAGCGGAGACAGCAGTCTCGGGATTGCCCCGGGTCCGGTCGGCGAGGTGTAGCGCCGGATGCGGATATCCCAGATCTCCAGGAGCTGGCGAGGTGGCCTGGTGAACCTTGGTGGCTCCAACTCGATAGGCTGCAGCTTCCACGGCAGTAGCTCGAACGAGACCTTCTTCTCCGGTTGAGCGTTGTCGAGAGTCGGCGGTCGCACTGGCCCTGGTGATCGGGGCGTCGACGTCGGCCGAGGTATTCGACTGCGTTGGCGGAGTATGACGAAGATCGCCGGTTACTTCTTCCAAAAAGGAGAGTGCTCACTCTGGTAGTCGTCGCCGAGTAGTACGTCACTCTGTGGCTAGCGAGATGAGACTCCATTTTGGCCTGCGGCGGCGGGCCTTATATACGGGCCCTGGCGGATTTCACTTGCGCGAAGATCAGCGCCTGTGTGGTCGCGCCGTTGCGCGCTACCTCGCGCGCCGCGGTTGCCGCGCGTTTAGGCGCCCGGCGCCATGCGCCGTTACGCCTGATGTGATTTGTGTGTGTGTGTGTGTGTGTGTGTGTGTGTGGCAGCACGCCACAGGACCCCCCTGGTTGTGGTAGAGTTGGTCCTAATTTGACGTGAACCGGACTGGTTGACGTCTGGTCCGTCCTGCCCTTGTTGTTGCTTTCGGTATCTCGATGGGCGTTGAGTCTGCCTCCAAGATGTAGGCTGGCTTCAATCTGTCGACTGAGACGTTAATAGCCTTTCCTCTGATCCGAAGTTTGTACGTTTTGCTGCTTCGGTTCAGCACTTCGAATGGTCCGTCGTACGGCAAGTGTAAAGCTCCGGCCGGGGCGTCGTGGCGTACGAATACGTGTGATGCGGTGCCCATGTCTTTGAAGGTGAAAGTGGCCTTCTTAGCATGATGCTTTATGGCTGGCTGCAGGCGGGTCATTGTCTTCCTCAGCCTAGTCACCCAGGTGTCGTCCTCGTTTTGCGTAGTTGGGCTACTGCTATCCAGGAACTGTCCTGGGAGGCGTATGGGTTCCCCGTATAGCATCTCTGCTGGAGTGGAGCCTATGTCTTCCTTCCATGCGGCTCTGATGCCGAGTAGGATAACTGGAAGGACATGGGTCCATGCCTCCGTCTCGTGGCATTTTATTGCGGCCTTGAGCTGTCGATGGAATCTCTCCACCATTCCATTGGCTTCAGGATGGTACGCTGTTGTCCGGATGTGCTTGCTGCCGGTTAATTTTGTTAAGTCCCGGAAGAGTTCAGCTTCGAATTGCCGGCCTTGGTCCGTTGTGATTCGAGCTGGTGTTCCGAATCGCGCTATCCAGTTCGCGAAAATGTGTTTGGCGATAGTTTCTGCCGTGATGTTCGGTACTGGAATAGCCTCTGCCCATCGCGTGAATCTGTCGACCATGGTACAGCAGTATCTGTATCCTTCGGACATAGGTAGTGGTCCGACGATGTCGATGTGGATGTGCTGAAATCTCTGCGTCGGTTGTGTAAAGATTCCAGTCGGCGTGTGGTTATGCCTGGTCACCTTTGCTTTTTGGCACTGGATGCAAGTTCGTGCCCACTCCTTGCAATCACGCTGGATTCCTGGCCACACATATCTTTCTGCTACCAGCTTGGCTGTAGCCTTCATCCCTGGGTGCGCCAGGCTGTGGAGGTATTGGAAGATCTTTTTCCTCAAGCTTATCGGCACGAACGGTCGGACTACAGGTGTGCTGATATCGCACCATGCTGATTCTCTGGATCCCGGTACTGGAATTTTAGTTAGTTTTATTTTGTTTGTCTCCTGTAAGAGTTCCCGTAATTCTTTATCCTCTTTCTGTTCTTGTGCCAGGGTGTCCAGTTCTATTGCTGTTTGAATGGTTTCTACCCGTGATAGTGTGTCGGCCACGGTATTGTTTTTGCCTTCAATATGTTGTATGTTTGTTGTGAACTGTCCTATAAACTCTAGGTGCCGTGCTTGTCTTGGTGAGCTTTGTAAAGGATCCTTCTTAAATGCATGTACCAATGGTTTGTGATCCGTAAAGACTGTAAATGTTCTTCCTTCTAGCATATGCCGGTAATGTTTGACAGTGACATAAATGGCTAGCAATTCCCTGTCGTACGGGCTGTACTTTATTTGGGCCGCGCTCAGTTTTTTGCTTAAAAAAGCTAAGGGTTGCCATCCTTTTGCAGTCTTTTGTTGAATCACTGCGCCTATTGCGGTTGCTGATGCGTCGGTGGTTACCGCTAGGCTGGCCGTTGGATCTGGGTGAGCTAAGAGCGTCACTCTTGCTAGGCTCTCCTTGCATTTTTCGAATGCCTGTTCCCGCTCCAGATTCCACTCGACCGGCGTTTTTCCTTTTGTTTTTGGTCCTTTTAGGACGTCGTTTAGTACGGCTTGCTCTTCTGCAGCCCTCGGGATGAACCTCCTATAGAAGTTAATCATCCCGAGGAACTGCCGTAGTTGCTTGACCGTGGTTGGTTGCGGAAAGTTCTTGATGGCGTCGATTTTTTCTGATAAGGGTTGTGTTCCTTCCTCAGTGACGAGATATCCCAGGAACCGTACTGCCTTTGATCCGAGGACGCATTTGGCTGGGTTAATTCGAACCCCGTAGTCGTTGAGCCGTGCGAATAGCTGCCTCAGATGTGTTTCGTGCTGTTCCTTGTCCGTTGATGCCACCAAGATGTCATCTATGTACGCGTAGCAGAATTCCAGGCCATGAAGGACTTCGTTGATGAATCTCTGGAATGTTTGTGCTGCGTTGCGTAGTCCGAAAGGCATATATTTATACTCGAAGAGGCCAAACGGTGTTGTTATTGCCGTCTTCGGAATATCTTCTTCTCGTACTGGAATCTGATTGTACGCTCTAACCAGGTCGATTGTTGAAAATATCTTTTTCTGGTGGAGCGTTTGCGCAAAGTCCTCGATGTGCGGTATCGGATACTGGTCTGGTATGGTCCTCGTGTTTAGTCGCCTGTAATCACCGTATGGCCGCCATGTGTTGTCTTTTTTTGGGACCATGTGCAGAGGTGATGACCATGCGCTTTTGGAAGGTTGTACGATGCCCTCTTGGAGTAGTAGGTCGAACTCCGTCTTGGCTATCTTAAGTTTGTCCGGTGCTAACCTTCTTGGTTTGCAAGCTTCCGGTTGGCCTGGTGTTGTCTGTATGTGGTGTTCTGTTCCATGTTTCATCACCTCCCTTGCTCGCGTTGGTCTGGTGATGTTTGGGAACTCTATCATGAGCGCGTGGAATTCGCTTTCCTCTATCAGTGTTTTTACTGATAGAACTTGTTTGTAGCATCTTGTACCTGAGGCTGTTAAACCCGTTTTCCCGTCTATGAGCTTGCCCCTTCTCATGTCCGGTAGCAAGTCGTAGTGTGCCAGGAAATCAGATCCGATGATAGGTTGGCCCACGTCTGCTACGACAAACCTCCATGGAAATGCTCTCCTCAAGTTGAAGTCCGGTTTGATCGTGATTGAGCCGTAGGTGATTATTGGTGAGCCATTTGCTGCATACAGTTCGTATGCCTCCGGTCGTTGTCTGGTGTCCATGGAAGATCGAGGGAACACGCTGACGTCTGATCCGGTGTCCACCAGGTATTTCCGTCTCGTGTTTTTATCCACGACGTATAGGCGGCTTGGTGTCGGGCTGACTTCATTCGCCGCTGATAATGAGTGCCCTACTCGTTTTTTGTGTATGTGCACGGTTGTGCACAACGGCGAGCGTCTGCTCCGAATCGTCTGTGGTAGTAGCACAGCCCCTCCTTAACTGGAGTCTTGCTGCGCGGTCTGCCCCTTGATCGGCTTCGAGCTCGGCTACGTCCCTTGCGTAGCTCCTTGGCCATGTTGGTCATTTGCTGCGTCAAGGTAGCCACTTGTTGTGTAAGCGCTTCCATTTGACTTGTCCATGCACTCTGCGGGCTACTGGTGGAGGCTGTTCGTGGATGTTCTGTCGCCAGGACAAGCGCTCTGTTGTTTACTTCGTGGATCCTGTCCGCTTGTTCCGCTACGTCCTGGAGTTTGTCGCTTTTTCTTGTGGCTAATATGGCTTGCGTCTGTGCAGGAAGGCGTCCTAACCATAGCGTTCTCAGTAGGTCCTCAGATACTGTTGTTCCTGCCAGCGTAGCTAGGTGTCGAAGGAACTGAGATGGCTTCCTATCTCCTAGCTCCTCTCTTTCTAGTAGTTGACGGATCCGTTGCTCCTGCGAGTCTGTTAGTCGCTGTACGAGCGCGCTCTTTATAGCGATATATTTGTTGCTGGAGGGAGGGTTGGTTATGACGTCCTTAATTTCCCTCGCTTGTCGAGGTTCTAATTTTGATAGTACGTATCCGTACTTCACGTCGTCATCGGTGATGACGCCTAGAGCGAACTGTCCTTCCAGCTGGGCGAACCATAATTCCGGATCTTCCGGCCAGAATGGTGGGATGCGCATTGCCACTCTGTTGACGCTGGTGTCATCATCGTCTACTAGGATCGTGCTCTCCTTCTTCGGCATGTTGCTTTCTCTCTCCTGAACGTCGGGGTCACCAGTTTATGGCGGTAAGTGTATTGCGTGTCCGCCTTAATATAGCGTGTTCTTTATCCCTTGCCAGGAGTAGCAATGCCGTAGGAGTGGTAAAGTGTATTCTGAGTAATGTAAGCAGCGTAAACAGTAACAGATGTATATTTACAGGTTCTATGTACAATGTCTTTTGGTGGCCCTGAAAAGGGCCGTTTTATCTCTACAGGCGTTCCCTGTAAGAGATGCGGAGGAGAGTCCGAGTGTAACGGAGTTCACTCCGCGGGCGAGAGATACCCGTGCTGGACTTCCCTGGTGGACAGTTGTTGTTGATGTCCACAGCTGGTTCCGCGATAGGCTCCGTTTGTGTCGCCGCCGAGGTCGTCGTCGTCTCCCAGTCGGAGTCGGACTGCGTGGCTCGATCCGCAGTTTCCGGCCGAGGTAGGTAGGCCTGCGTACCCCTGTGGACTCGGCTGTAGGCGGAAGTCTGCGTGGCCCTGGAGCTGTTGGCTACCGGTGATGGTGGTAGCGGAGACAGCAGTCTCGGGATTGCCCCGGGTCCGGTCGGCGAGGTGTAGCGCCGGATGCGGATATCCCAGATCTCCAGGAGCTGGCGAGGTGGCCTGGTGAACCTTGGTGGCTCCAACTCGATAGGCTGCAGCTTCCACGGCAGTAGCTCGAACGAGACCTTCTTCTCCGGTTGAGCGTTGTCGAGAGTCGGCGGTCGCACTGGCCCTGGTGATCGGGGCGTCGACGTCGGCCGAGGTATTCGACTGCGTTGGCGGAGTATGACGAAGATCGCCGGTTACTTCTTCCAAAAAGGAGAGTGCTCACTCTGGTAGTCGTCGCCGAGTAGTACGTCACTCTGTGGCTAGCGAGATGAGACTCCATTTTGGCCTGCGGCGGCGGGCCTTATATACGGGCCCTGGCGGATTTCACTTGCGCGAAGATCAGCGCCTGTGTGGTCGCGCCGTTGCGCGCTACCTCGCGCGCCGCGGTTGCCGCGCGTTTAGGCGCCCGGCGCCATGCGCCGTTACGCCTGATGTGATTTGTGTGTGTGTGTGTGTGTGTGTGTGTGTGGCAGCACGCCACAAGGTTATAGTCTATGAGACTATAACACAATACATTTTTAATCTTATTTGTTATCTTTTGTAAATCTTTATATAATTCTCATAACTGAAACTTAAATACGAGAAAGATAGCGCATCGCACGTCGCGTAGCGATAAACGAACTAATACATGCTTGCGTGCTTGCGAGAAACTTTGACCTCCAAGACCGGACATCCAAATTGTGGATGTCCAAATATTGACCGTTAACAGATGTCTTAAATCGGATGTACGATGGACGTTTATTTTATGTCCATGGACGTGCGGACGTAAAATGGACATAAAATGAATGTCCATAGAATGTCCTGTGTTGTCTAGGTTTGCACGTTCAAATTCTAGACTTTAAAAAGTCGACGAAAGGACGTCTTGTTTTAGTCGTCTTTTCGATATGACGAAAAGACATCTATAAGACTTCTATAAGTCTTTTTCGCCATGTCCAAAAGTTGACTTAGAAAAGACATCTTTTCGTCGTTTTTTAATATTTTGTGCCCTGTGGGTTATTTTATGAGATAACAGTCTGAAGTGATTAAAATAAAATCTTGTATGCGCGTGCGTGCGTGTGTACGTACGTACCTCTGTGTGTGTGTGTGTGTGTGTGTGTGTTGTGCCTACACACAATATTTTAGAAATTTTTTAATAAGAGTCTGGATATTGACGCCTTTGTATTGATTGATGAAAAGATTATAAGAACGAAAATAACGTAACTCTAATAAGAAGTTGTTATATATTTGGCATTATCATTTAAAATATTGAATAACATTACTAAATAATAAAATTTTTTTATAAATTTAAGAAGTTTGAGTAATTATACGGAAAGAGGACAATGTATGACTCATTGTATAACTCATGTAAGACTGATCTTACTGACATATATTATCAAGGACATGACCTTGAGTAACTTTTTCTTATAACTTAATAGGCGGTTTCTTATAATGATTAAATTTCAAAAAAGCCCATACCTCCGATTTTTTTTAAACTACATGTACTTACATATTTTAACGTGTTGATTACGAATAAAATAGTGAACATTGGCGCAACTTTTATTTTTATGATGAAAATCATAAGCAATCGTCAAAAATTGACGTTTTTTGGTTGTTTTTGCGCTAAGTTAATGCTTAATTTTCCCTATCATATTAGTAATCAGCACGTCAAAATACGTAAATATATATAAATTTAAAAAAATCGAAGGTATGGGCTTTTCGGAAGTACACCCGCAAATTTTAGTTTTAAATCAGAAATAGGTTTGGGTTAGGTTAGGTTATATCTTTGGGTTAGGTTATATCTTTCGATAGAAAAGCCCTCCCGTAGGGAGGGGAGCGGAACCCACTGCGTCCGCGCATACATTTTTCCACCCATACAAGAATTGTGGAGTGAACTTCGCTTCGTGTTGTAAAGTATAGTGCGTGGACGCTGTGGGTTCCGCCCCCTCCCCCACCTACGAGGGCTTACTTCCGGAAGATATAATTTAATCCAAACCTATTTCTGATAAAACTAAATTTGGTTTGGGTTACGTTATATAACAAAAACAAAATTTTTGTTTCAAATCCAACTTTTAATATCGTTATTTGGTGAGTAACGTCCCGTTCATCGCTTCGCGGCACGCTTAGTATCAAGTTGCAGTGGGATGGTGGTTTTTCTCGTTGCGCGTTTCTACTCACGCAGATTGGCCGATCTTCTTTAATTAATTTCTTACTAATTATTGCGAAGATCGCGAAACAGTAGAGAACTTTTCTTCATAATTTGAGCCAATCTTCATACTTCGGATGTGCAAAAAATTATCGAACACCCTGGGTATACACAGGGTATTTGATAAAGATTGGATCAACATTCGTGGGTGGTAAAACACAGTAAAGTGAATAGAAAAATTCTTTATCATTTTGCAATTTTTACAGTAATTATCAAAATATTAATTAAAAAGGATTAGTGAATTACCGAGCGTTCTACGCGCCTAGATTATAAGATGTATTCTCTAGATATATCAATAGCGAGTATCACAAAGTTTCGTCGTATGTTCCTTTTTTCACTGCCGTTCACTCGCTGTTGCCACGCCTAGAATGTACATTTCATTGTCTAACTGCACGAAACGTACATTTATTTGCCAATCTTTTTTAATTATCATTTCAATAATTATTGCAAAAATTGCAAAATGATAAAGAATAAATTTTTTGTTCAGTTTACTTCATTCTTTAACAAACACCTTGTATATAAAATATATTATTATAATTATATTATTATTAATAATATAATTAATTAATATTAATTATCATTTATATTAACTTTATCTCTTTATTATTTTTTCAATTCTTAATAAAAGTAGTAAAATTAATCTCTTGAAATTATTTTTTTCGAAATATATATATGTATAAAAATATTAAATATATGTAAAATTATTAACAAAAACATTTTTATATTTTATATTAATTAAAAAAGATCCCACGCATTTTATATGAAAAAAGTAGCTTCGATTAAATTAACATGGTACGGATGGATTCTGTCGCTTGTTGATCAAATGGGCGTATAGACACCCCAGACAACACACATGTCCAAAAGACATCTAAAAGACGACTTAAAGACATCTTAAAGTCCTCTAGACGTCTTTAATACATCTTTTGGCCTTTTTGTGCTGTTTGGGATGTCTGACCTCCTCCTACATACATCCATATCTTTTCTGGAGGCTTGTCACGGACCTATTTAGGATCCATCCGCCACTGTTATTGGCACAGTGAGGATATTAGTATTTAGAGGGATCTTGGGGGATGTGGTCACTCTACGGCGTTGTGCTCATCGGTGCCGTTTCTTACGGAAGGCCAGTTGGAAGCCAGCAATGCACACAAATACCCCCACCGGCACTTATTTCGTCAGCGAGCGACCTATCAAGGATCTTCCATGGCAATCGGCATTGCATCCATCGAGCGAGATACAACATTGCTCTGGAGTCGCTGTATTAAAAAACAGCATTAGGTGTAAGATCTGAATAGCTCAGTGGTCTAGAGCAGTTACCAGGAAAGCGAATGATTCGGATTCGATTCCCGATCCAGTCACTTGCACCTCATATATTTTTCCGCGAATATTTTTTTAACAATTATTCGTTGAGCTGAAAAGTGTGTGAATGCTCTCTCCACAGGATATGCGTCGATGCCGTTGCCATGGATGGATTCTATCGCTCGTTGACCAAATGAACGTATAGACATGTCTGACTTCCTCCTACATACATCCCTATCTTTTCTGGCTAAAATAATGTGAGGAATCAATTGATGCAAAGAAAAAACATAATTGTTTTTGAAAAAAAAATATGTAATTGTTAATTACAAATTACATATTTTTTTTTTCCGAAACAATTATGTGTTTTCTCCAATCGATTCCTCATTATTTTGTGCATAAAAATATTAAGGTAAGATAATCGAAAAATGAATATTTTATTAGATATTTTATAGTTTAATGTAAAATTAAGAAATTATTTCAAGCTTTATAACTCGAAAAATACTTAAAGAAAAAATACTTTATTACAGTGTTTTGAAAAGCTCTCGAGGTAAGCTACGAGAATATGTAATAAAAAATAGAGGGTTCCATTTAAAAAATTCAAAGTGATCTTGCCCTGACCTTGACAACGCCACCCAAAATCAAATCAATGGTTAGATCAAACCTAACCTAACCATCTTATGTCCCTCTTCAAGCCATATAACTTATATTTGAAACATTTTTCGATTTAACGTAGTATTTCTGAGATGGTAATTACCCAGATAACCAAATCTGTTACAACGGATTTTCGTCAAACACCCATTAGAAATTTTAAAGGCAGAAAAACTACAGTTTGCATAAGGGAATTGATATATTCGATCATGTTGTCAGCATGTCAGCAGACATACAACAAAATCTGTTCACATAACTGGACAATAGATCGTCAACAGAAACCGAGCAGAATTTGTTAATATAATTGACGACACATTGATGGCAGAAATCGAGCAGGATCTGTGCGGCGCAATTTTGACAGCAAATTGATAACAAAAACCGAGCAGGATCTGCGCAATGAAATTTGATATCAAATTGTCGGGTAGAGCCTGTTGATATCGTGGGGCAAGGGAGATATAGAACTGGCCAATTAACTGGCAGCATAGCAGCTGATTGGCCAGTTTTATGCTCCTCTTGCCCCACAAGAGAGGCCAAGGAACAAATTGTTGTCGCGGAATGTAATTGATGGCACATTGATGGCAGAAACCGAGCAAGATCTGTGCGGTGCAATTTTGACAGCAGATTGATAACAAAAACCGAGCAGGATCTGCACACACAATTTCTGATAGCAGATTAACGGCAGAAATCGAACAGGGTTTGCATGATTCGATAGTTCCTTCACTTACCGCTACGTGAGCTGTACTTTCTCGTAATCTAATATCTGTCAGATATATATATATATATATATATATATATATATATATCTATATATATATATTATATATATATATATATATATATATATACAGGGTGTCCCATTTTAATTCATCCAGTCGAATATCTCGAAAACTAAGCTCGGGAGAGAAAAATGTTTCAGACAAAAGTTGTTTGGTTTCGAGGGAGCCATAAGATGGTACCATTGGTTTGACTTTGAAGAGTCATTTGAAGGTCACGTGAAGGTCACCTCAATCTTTTTAAATGGCACCTCCTATTTTTTATTACATATTCTTGTAGCCGACCTCGAAAGCAGTCCAAAACGCTATAATAAAATATTTTTTCATAGAGTACTTTTCGAGTTATGAGGCTTGAAATCATTTCTTAATTTTACATAAACCGTAATATATCTAGTAAAATATTCATTTTTCGATTATCTTGCCTTAATACTTTTATGTACAAAATAATGAGAGAAATCAATTGGTATAAAAAAAACACATAGTTGTTTCAAAGAAAAATGTAATTGTTAATTGCAAATTATACATATTTTTTCTTAAAAATAACTATGTGTTTTCTTTACACCAATCGATTTCTCACATTATTTTGTGCATAAAAGTATTAAGGTAAAATAATCGAAAAATGAATATTTCACTAGATATTTTATGATTTATGTAGAATTAAGAAATTATTCAAGCCTCATAACTCGAAAAATAATCAACAAAAAAATATTTTATTATAGTGTTTTGGAAAGCTCTCGAGGTCAGCTACAAGAATATCTAATAAAAAGTAGGGGTTGCCATTTAAAAAAATTGAGGTGACCTTCACGTGACCTTCAAATGACTCTTCAAGATCAAACCAATGGTATCATCTTATGGCCCCCTTGAAACCAAACAACTTTTGTCTGAAACATTTTTTTCTCCTGGGTTTGGTTTTCGAGATATTCGACTGGATGGATTAAAATGGGACACCCTGTATATATATATATATATATATATACAGGGTGACCCATTTTAACTTAGGCAGCCAAATAACTCGAAAAATAAGCACACTACGAAAAAATGGTTAGAATCAAAATTTCGTCATTTCGAGGGGGACATACAATGACGTTAAAATCAGCCCCCCCATCCCTCCCTCTGGGCGGTGAGGGGGGGCAAGTTTGAAATCTTAAATGGAACCCCCTATTTTTCATTGCATATTCTTGTAGCTTATCTCGAGAGCTTTCCAAAACACTATAATTAAGTACCATTTTATTAAGCACTTTTTGAGTTATAAGGCTTGAAATAATTTCTTAATTTTACATAAACCATAAAATATCTAGTAAACCATTCATTTTTCGATTATCTTACCTTCATACTTTTATGTACAAAATAATGAGAGGAATCAATTGGTGTAAAGAAAACATACAGTTGTTTTTAAGAAAAAATATGGAATTGTTAATTGCAAATTACATATTTTTTCTTAGAAACAACTATGTGTTTTCTTTACACCAATTGATTCCTCTCATTATTTTGTACATAAAAGTATGAAGGTAAGATAATCGAAAAATGAATGGTTTACTAGATATTTTATGGTTTATGTAAAATTAAGAAATTATTTCAAGCCTTATAACTCAAAAAGTACTTAATAAAAAGGTACTTAATTATAGTGTTTTGGAAAGCTCTCGAGATAAGCTACAAGAATATGCAATGAAAAATAGGGGGTTCCATTTAAGATTTCAAACTTGCCCCCCCTCACCGCCCAGAGGGAGGGATGGGGGGGCTGATTTTAACGTCATTGTATGTCCCCCTCGAAATGACGAAATTTTGATTCTAACCATTTTTTCGTAGTGTGCTTATTTTTCGAGTTATTTGGCTGCCTAAGTTAAAATGGGTCACCCTGTATATATATATACAATATATATAAAGTCGCGAATATGAATAAGACTAAAAACATAGTAATATCATTTTTAATTTCTGTACTTTTTCGTAATCGAATATCTGTCAGATATATATATATATATATATATATATATATATATATATATATATATATATACAGGGTGGGGCATTTATCTTGAGACAAGATAATATCTCGATTGGAGTCGATTATTTTGAAAAAAGTTTTAGACAAAAGTTGTAGGGCATTAAAGAGGCTATCGAAAGGTCCATATTACAACTTCCGGTCTAGACCGGAAGTGGCGTTTTTTGATCAGAATTCGTTTTTTTAAATGGAAACACCCATTTTTGCCGCGGATTTCGATTGAAAATCGAAAAAAAAAATACTTTTTGTTCTTATTTTTTCGATTTAACCCATATTTTGGCCATAAAAAACAAAAAAACACAAAAATCTTGAGATAACGGAGTACCTTATTGGAATCCCTTTTTTAACTTTAAGGTTGAAAAACTGTACAACTATTAACTACTTTTAGCACTACCCAGGAATAACGACGTGGACGTAGTAGTTTTTTATCCCTTTTGGGGTGCTTGTTTTAGGTGAGTCCCCTTGCCTCTCACAATTTGGTATGATTATCTTATCTGTTTGAAATTAATTTAATTTAATAAGTGCTCAAATTGGCGACCTTCGACTTCAATGCACTTATTGATCCGAACTTCCATAGATCGTACACAACTGCGGAGTACATCAGGTGATATTTTGGCACAAGCATTTCGGATTCGTTGCATCATATTTTCACGAGATGTTGGCACTTCTTTGTAAACTTCGCTCTTTATATAACCCCATAAATAAAAGTCTGGAGACGTAAGGTCTGGAAATCTTGCTGGCCAATTTACTGGACCCCCTCTACCGATCCAGCGTCCATTGAATTCGCGATCCAAAACTTCACGAGCAGTTCGGGAGTAATGCGATGGACATCCATCGTGTTGAAACTACATTTGTTGTCTTACATTTAAGGGTACGTCCTCAAGTAAAAGCGGAAGTTGATTTTGTAAAAAATTACGATATGTTTCGCCGTTTAAATTGCCTTCAATGAAGTATGGACCTACTATCTTGTCACCAACTATTCCACACCAAACGTTCACAGACCATTGACGCTGATGCTCAACTTCACGTAACCAATGTGGATTTTGAATACTCCAGTAGTGCATGTTATGTCTATTAACCATGCCGTGGTTCGTAAAAGAGGACTCGTCTGAAAATAGGACTTTAGCAAAGAAATTAGGATCTTGTTGTATTTGTTGACATGCCCATTGACAAAAGATAACGGTTCTGAAAATCATTATCATGAAGTTCTTGGTGCAACGAAATGTGATAGGGATGATATTTATAACGTTTTAATATCCTGCCTACACTACGTCGCGAAATTCCAGAATCGCGTGTAATTTGTCGAGTACTGACATGAGGGTCAACATTTACTGCAGCTAATACAGCAATTTCATTGTCAGTTTCAGTAACTAGGTTTCGACGGGCTCTTTTTCTCTTAGACACACTTCCCTCTTGTAGAAATTGTGTAACAACCCGATAAAAAGATGCTCGAGATCGCACGTTATCCGGAAAACGTTCAGCATAAAGTGTAACGGCATCGTCAACATTTCTACCACATTCACCATAAATAAGAATCATTTCTATCTTCTCTTCTACAGAAACAGCCTCCATTTTAAAAAAAGTTTTGCACTGACAAAATTTGAAAAGATAATCTGATTTCAGAAAAAAAATTAGGATAAATGAAATGGGGTAAATATCCCCTATATTAAATTTAAAAACTCACGAAAAAAGAAAACGAAAATACAAAAAAATGTCAATTATGCCTTTTCAAAGTAATCCGTTAAATCTTTTTCTAGTTTATTAAGTTTAGATTAAAAATCACCACCCCATGAAAAAGTAGTCTGTACTTTACATGTGATATATGCTATCCAAAGTGTTTTGGCCTCCTGGACACAACCCCAACAAAATACTCCGTTATCTCAAGATTTTTGTGTTTTTTTGTTTTTTATGGCCAAAATATGGGTTAAATCGAAAAAATAATAAAAACAAAAAGTATTTTTTTTTCGATTTCCAATCGAAATCCGCGGCAAAAAATGGGTGTTTCCATTTAAAAAAACGAATTCTGATCAATAAACGCTACTTCCGGTCTAGACCGGAAGTTGTAATATGGACCTTTCGATAGCCTCTTTAATGCCCTACAACTTTTGTCTAAAACTTTTTTCAAAATAATCGACTCCAATCGAGATATTATCTTGTCTCAAGATAAATGCCCCACCCTGTATATATACAGGGTTGGGAAAGTTACTTTTTAAAAGTAACTCGTTATCATTACCGTTCTTTTTTCTAAGAAGTAACTCGTTACCGTTACTCGTTACCAATTTTCAAAAGTAACTCGTTACCGTTACCGTTACTTAAAAATAACGTTACAATTTTCGTTACTTTTTAAATATAGGTTTATTAAATATTACAGGGTTTATTTTAATTTTTCCTCCTGCACAAAATTTATAGGCAAAGGCAAAATTTTTTTCGTTGCTAAGATTTGGTCGAAATTGAAAAACTTTAGAATATGCCGGCCATGGAATTTCACATTCCATTTCCTTTGAAGATTGAGATGCTTGCTTCTTCCATTATTTTTTATTTTTTACTATAATCTTCAGATTAAGATACAAATATCTTTTTGAGATTGAATATCAATATATGCCATGTGGAAAATGACTATAATGCCGGCAAACTAAGCAGCTTATGCGAGCACATGCTTGCACACTATTATAAGAAACAAAAGTTGTTACAAAATCTCAAAGATGAGATTTTTCTCATAACATTAAGAAATATAATTCCGTCATTATAATTCAGACAAACATCTATACACTTCACAATTATTAATGTTTTAAAACTTTGAAGTTACCGACTTCGAAAAGCAAAACAAAATCTAACCTGATTTTTATATACAATGCGTTCAGTAAAACAACTGCTCGTTGTCTTATCAACACTTGTTGATTTGGTTCTAAAAGTAAGAGTCAATCACGTTCGACTGTTATTCTATGTTCCGAAATTCGTTGCCAGTATTGATGAACGCAGCTTTTGTTTACTTCTTTTTCTTTCACATGTGCCCAATGACGCGTACATGTCATTCTGCATTCCACACACTTCTTTGAATAAAAATTACACAGTAAATTTGCAAAAAGTAGCGATAAAAGTAACTGTTAAATTCATTACTCGTTACCGAAAAATGTAACGAAGTTACTTTTTTCGTTACAAACGAAATTTGTAACGTCGTTACTTCCCAACCCTGTATATATATATATATATATATATATATATATATATATATATATAAAGTCGCGAATATGAATAAGACTAAAAACATAGTAATATCACTTTAATTTCTGATATCTGATACAAACAGATAAGATTCAGAATATTAAACTGATTGGAATCAATATAAATATAATAAATAAATGGAAAATTATTTATGTACTGCCTATTTGAGGCATAAAGCAAGAATTTAATTCTAAATAAATTACATCTCCAGTTTTACAAGTTACATTTACTTTTATCATTTACTTTATTATTAATTTAATTAAATTGAATTAGTCCTTCGCTATATGAGATATAACTACGATATAATATATATTACGATATAACATATATGTCATTTTAGAAAAAAATTGTAATTAACTTGCCGATAATATTGTTATTTAGCACCTGTAATAATCAATTTTGTATCAATTTATGTCACATTAATAAAAGTAAGCGCAAATCTTGTGCAGTTTCTGCTGTCAATTTGTCATCAGGTTGCATGCGCAGATTCTGCTCGGTTTTTGCTGACAATCTAACATCAAATTGCACGCGCAGATCCTGCTCGGTTTCTGCCGACAAGTTATGTTTTACAGACTCTGTCGCCAAAACAAAAGCTTAATGCGGACACAGATGGCTACGGTTCTGGTATGAGATTCTGATCGAATTTGCTGCCAATCTGCTGCCAACCTGCTAACATTTTGTTTACTTGGTACTTATTTACTTATACGGACCACCTCCAGATATAATCAATAATTTTCACATATGTTATTAAGATCATCACTCTGAGTAATGTGTGAAGATTCTAGTCGGCGGTCATTGTTTATTAAAAAGATATAAACAAAAAAGTTTCGTAAGTTCATTAATACATTTATCGAAAGAAAAGTCAATTGTTGCATAATTTCACATAAATTTGTAACTTTCTATGTAAAATGAAGTGTATCCTGCATTACAAACATGGATTAGATTAGGTTATATCTTTGAAAAGTGGAACTTCCCACAGAGAGGTGCAACATACTGTACCTACGCATGTACTTCCTAAGATGAAGCAAAATTTGCACTTAATGGCGATCAAGATTAAGTGAACTTTGCTTCATCTTAGAAAATATATACATATAATCTAACCCAACCCGTGTTTGTGATGCGGGATACACTTCACTTTGCATAGAAAGTTACAAATGTAACATTTTTCACGCACAAATAGTTTAATAACTCATTATATTTTGTTGTTAAAGCAAGAAATTCGTAGAATTTCATATTAACTGTACAACAATCTATCTTCTACTAAATCACCTTTTCTTAAATATTTTCAAAGTCATAAAAAAATATCAAAAATATAGAAACCTATCATTGTTCCACTATCTAATTTCAATATAAGAAAGGTAAACAATGTGAAACGACAACATAGTTTATATATAGTGTCATAAAATTACATATTATTCATTAGACGTTTTTTGTTTATAACTTTTTAATAAACAGTGACCGTCGACTAAAACCTTCAAAATGATGATCTTGATATAATGTGAGAATTATTGAAATCGGGAGGTGGTCCGTATAAGTAAATAATTATCCTAAACTGCAACATATTTCAATTTCAGCCAATTTGAGCGAAGCCACTTTTTTCATATAAAATTTGCGGGGTTCTTTACATTAAAATCGAAATGTAAAAAAAATAACATCTTATTTTTTATTTTTGACACATTAAACAAATTCTGAGAAACAAAATTAAAAACAACTTAGCCGCCATTTTTTTCAGTATTCAGAGAGAGAGACTTATTAAAAGAGGTCTTTAATATATACATGATTTGACAACTAAAAGAATATGCGCGCGTATTCTTTTTATCAAATATTATAAAGTTATTCAATTAAAATTGTTTGTTTGAGAAACTATGGTAAATGTTTACTTTACATCACACAGCTTGAAAAATTTTTATTTTGCAACATATGTTGTAGAGGATATATTCCTAAGTAATACACCGTTTGAACTTGTGGTACTCTTCGTTCCTGAGATATGCAATTTTGAAGTTTCATACTTTCATGTCTTTTCGTTATATCCTATTTATGTATTCACATTTTTTGTTTACATTGCTCAACACGGTTTGATATTATATTTTCCTTGTGTTTATATTTTTTTGTTTACGTTTGCTCCTTGTGACTTCCGTGTCGGAAATTTAAAAATTTAATACAATTTAATACAATTAAGAAATATCACAAATGTATGTGTACACACACACATACACGGGGGGTGCAAGGAGGGGGGGCTTCAGCCACCTTCCCGCAACCATCCCGCCGGTATTCCAGGTGGACCTCACTTTACAACTTACACTATATAATCATTGTGATTGAACTCTTCGCAATGCGTCCTCTACTGGCGAAGTGGTTGCAGGAAGGGGGGACAAAGCCCTCTCTGCATCCCTCGCGCGCGCGCGAGCGAGTGTGTGTGTGTGTGTGTGTGTGTGTGTGTGTGTGTGTGTGTGTGTGTGTGTGTGCCCTTCAACATACATAATGTAAAGTAACGAAAAGATGATATAAGTAAGTATGTAACTTCAAAATTACATATCCCAGAAACGAAGAGAGAACGCTATAAAATTCAAACGGTGTATTACTTAGTAATATGCCCTTTACAACATATATAAAAATAAAAATTTTTCGTGCTGTGACGTAAAGTAAACATTTACCGAAACTTTAATTATAAAGGATCATTGGAAATAATATAATCGACCAAAACTAGCCAAAATTCTTGTTTATTTATTTAAAAAATTTATTACGATGTTTTGACCATATAGTTGTGATCCTTTTCAAGTATACACTGGAATAATGAAATTAATAATTAAATTTTCAACGGATTGAATAGACACATAGATTAACTATGAACAATTTGAGTACATATAGTTCAAAAAATAGAGTATAACAATGTATATAAATCTTAATTTTGTAAACTCCACATATCACAGTTGCAAAATCATTACGTCTTGCCACATTTAAAAAAGAGAGATGAAACGTTGTGTCAGTGTGAGAGTTCGTCAAAAATTGAATATGTTAAATCAAAAAATAATAACAAACTACACGACCTTTATTACTTTGTCATAGATATTTAAGCTCTCCGTGTCCTTCTATAGGTTGATTGATATATTGAATTTTTTAATATAAAACATTTCAGCAATTTCTCTTTTTCACACCTATTTCTCATTGTGTAATATATTAGGTTTGTCCAGTCAAATTCGTGTTCAGATTCTAATTAATGTTTATTTACAGTTGCGGTCAAAATAATAGTGCATATATTATAAAATAAATAATATACAGGGTGTATCAGAGTGACCGTATCAGGCTAGTATTTCGAAAAATACGCATTTACTTGAAAAATGTTCCGAACAAAAGTTGTAGGACTTTAAGGGGCGCATTACATAGCATGATTAGTGTGACCTTGGATAGTGTTGTTAAGGACACGGAAAAATCAATTAAAAGTTTTTAAATGGAAACCCCTATTTTTGATTGTATATTCTTATAGCTGACCTCGAGAGCTTTCCAAAACACTATAATAAAGTTAGTTTTCATTAAGTATTTTCCGAATTATGAGGCTTGAAATCATTTCTTAATTTTACATAAATCGTAAAATATCTTGTAAAATATTCATTTTTCGATTATCTTACCTTAATACTTTTATGTACAAAATAATGAGAAGAATCAATTGGTGTAAAGAAAACACATAGTTGTTTAAAAAAAAAATATGTAATTGTTAATTGCAAATTACATATTTTTTTCTTAAAAACAACTATGTTTTTTCTTTACACCAATTGATTCCTCTCATTATTTTATACATAAAATTATTAAGGTAAGATAATCGAAAAATGAATATTTCACAAGATATTTTACGATTTATGTAAAATTAAGAAATGATTTCAAGCCTCATAATTCGGAAAGTACTTAATGAAAACTAACTTTATTATAGTGTTTTGGAAAGCTCTCGAGGTCAGCTATAAGAATATACAATCAAAAATAGGGGTTTCCATTTAAAAACTTTTAATTGATTTTTCCGTGTCCTTAACAACACTCTCCAAGGTCACACTAACCATGCTATGTAATGCGCCCCTTAAAGTCCTACAACTTTTGTTCGGAACATTTTTCAAGTAAATGTGTATTTTTCGAAATACCAGCCTGATACGGTCGCTCTGATACACCCTGTAAATAAAAAAAATTTATCACGCCATAATGTATTTTTACTTTTATTTATTTTATTAACTTATTAAATCGAAAGGAATTAGGCTCGTTATATATTCAATAACATGATAAGAAAACTAGCGTCTACGAGCCACAGAGGATGGTAAAATGCCTGAAAAATTCTTTTTAATTGTACGCGAAATTTTAAACGAAAAACACGGCATATGCATATATTTTACTTGGTGCATTTAACCAAGATATAGATTCTCATTTTCGAGAAATTCTATACAACCCTCTTTACCCCCCTGAAGAGACGTAGACGAGAAAAATATCGGGGCGAACAATTAAATAGAATTTTTCAGGCATTTTACCATCCTCTGTGGCTCGTAGACGCTAGTTTTCTTATCATGTTATTGAATATATAACGAGCCTAATTCCTTTCGATTTAATTTAATTCACGCGCTAGCTGAAATGATCGCGTTTCATTGTCCATAGTTATAAACAAATAGACGAGGGTAGTATTGGTGTGGGGCTGAATAGCTCAGTGGTAAGAGCAGTCGCCCGGCAAGCGAAAGACTCGGGTTCGATTCCCGATTCAGCGACTTCGCCCCGATATTTTTCTCGTCTACGTCTCTTCAGGGGGGTAAAGAGGGTTGTATAGAATTTCTCGAAAATGAGAATCTATATCTTGGTTAAATGCACCAAGTAAAATATATGCATATGCCGTGTTTTTCGTTTAAAATTTCGCGTACAATTAAAAAGAATTTTTCAGGCATTTTACCATCCTCTGTGGCTCGTAGACGCTAGTTTTCTTATCATGTTATTGAATATATAACGAGCCTAATTCCTTTCGATTTAATAAGTTAATAAAATAAATAAAAGTAAAAATACATTATGGCGTGATAAATTTTTTTTATTTACAGGGTGTATCAGAGCGACCGTATCAGGCTGGTATTTCGAAAAATACACATTTACTTGAAAAATGTTCCGAACAAAAGTTGTAGGACTTTAAGGGGCGCATTACATAGCATGGTTAGTGTGACCTTGGATAGTGTTGTTAAGGACACGGAAAAATCAATTAAAAGTTTTTAAATGGAAACCCCTATTTTTGATTGTATATTCTTATAGCTGACCTCGAGAGCTTTCCAAAACACTATAATAAAGTTAGTTTTCATTAAGTATTTTCCGAATTATGAGGCTTGAAATCATTTCTTAATTTTACATAAATCGTAAAATATCTTGTAAAATATTCATTTTTCGATTATCTTACCTTAATACTTTTATGTACAAAATAATGAGAAGAATCAATTGGTGTAAAGAAAACACATAGTTGTTTAAAAAAAAAATATGTAATTGTTAATTGCAAATTACATATTTTTTTCTTAAAAACAACTATGTTTTTTCTTTACACCAATTGATTCCTCTCATTATTTTATACATAAAATTATTAAGGTAAGATAATCGAAAAATGAATATTTCACAAGATATTTTACGATTTATGTAAAATTAAGAAATGATTTCAAGCCTCATAATTCGGAAAGTACTTAATGAAAACTAACTTTATTATAGTGTTTTGGAAAGCTCTCGAGGTCAGCTATAAGAATATACAATCAAAAATAGGGGTTTCCATTTAAAAACTTTTAATTGATTTTTCCGTGTCCTTAACAACACTCTCCAAGGTCACACTAACCATGCTATGTAATGCGCCCCTTAAAGTCCTACAACTTTTGTTCGGAACATTTTTCAAGTAAATGTGTATTTTTCGAAATACCAGCCTGATACGGTCGCTCTGATACACCCTGTAAATAAAAAAAATTTATCACGCCATAATGTATTTTTACTTTTATTTATTTTATTAACTTATTAAATCGAAAGGAATTAGGCTCGTTATATATTCAATAACATGATAAGAAAACTAGCGTCTACGAGCCACAGAGGATGGTAAAATGCCTGAAAAATTCTTTTTAATTGTACGCGAAATTTTAAACGAAAAACACGGCATATGCATATATTTTACTTGGTGCATTTAACCAAGATATAGATTCTCATTTTCGAGAAATTCTATACAACCCTCTTTACCCCCCTGAAGAGACGTAGACGAGAAAAATATCGGGGCGAAGTCGCTGAATCGGGAATCGAACCCGAGTCTTTCGCTTGCCGGGCGACTGCTCTTACCACTGAGCTATTCAGCCCCACACCAATACTACCCTCGTCTATTTGTTTATAACTATGGACAATGAAACGCGATCATTTCAGCTAGCGCGTGAATTAAATTAAATCGAAAGGAATTAGGCTCGTTATATATTCAATAACATGATAAGAAAACTAGCGTCTACGAGCCACAGAGGATGGTAAAATGCCTGAAAAATTCTATTTAATTGTTCGCCCCGATATTTTTCTCGTCTACGTCTCTTCAGGGGGGTAAAGAGGGTTGTATAGAATTTCTCAAAAATGAGAATCTATATCTTGGTTAAATGCACCAAGTAAAATATATGCATATGCCGTGTTTTTCGTTTAAAATTTCGCGTACAATTAAAAAGAATTTTTCAGGCATTTTACCATCCTCTGTGGCTCGTAGACGCTAGTTTTCTTATCATTTTATTAACTTATGTTAACTTATGTTATTTTTATTTATTTTATTAACTTATGTTACACAACAACAATTTAATCAAAAAACTGAAACTGATACTTCAATATTATAAGAAAAAACTTAAAATGTGTTCCAAAGTATCAAAATGTGGATGGTAAAAAAAATAGTAGTATTGGACCTTTTACACTAAAGAAGAAACAAAAAGATAATATTAGTTGCTAAACTTAAACATTATCTTTAAACAGAATTTCGATATTTTTATATCAAATTAATAGTTTAGTTGCATGTTCTTTGTTGAATATAACTGCAGCACATCGACGCTTCATGGAGTTGACGAGATCTTGACACCTTTCTACAGATATAGAGCTCCAAGATTGTTGCACTACTGTCCATAGTTCATTACTATTAGCTGGCTTGCGACTAGCAACCGCGTTTTTAACGTCACAGATTCTCAATTGGGTTGAGATTTGGCGATTGTGCGGGCCACTCCATGACCTCAACCTGATTGTCTTGAAACCACTTTTTAGCGAGTTTGCTCGTGTGCTTCGGGTCATTGTCCTGTTGGAAGACCCATATCAGTGGCATTTCTTCGCGAGCATACGGCAGCATAATTTCCTGCAGAATTTTCACATAAATATGTCGATCCATAATTTCTTTGATCCAGTATATGGGACCAACACCATAAAAAGAAAAACACGCCCAAATCATAATACTGGATCCACCATGTTTTATCGTTTTGGTGGTGAATTTTGGATTGTATTCGGTATTGGGCAGTCGTCTAACGTAGAGTCGAGACCTCTTTCCACCATACAACACAATTTTACTCTCATCCGACCACAAAATATTTCTCCATTTCTCTTCTGGCCAATCTAAATGCTCCCTCGCAAATTTCATTCTTTTTATCACATGCTTGTTTGTAAGCAGAGGTACTTTCCTCGGATTGTGAGCTGCTAGGTTATGTTCTCTTAAACGTCTGCGAACAGTTTCAAGGCTTGCTTGTATATTTAGATTATTTTTTATTTGTGTTGTTGACATAAATGGGTTGCTTTTAGAGTGTTGAACTACTCGTCTGATTAACTTCGGCGACATTGACGGCTTGCGTCCACGTGTCTCGGATTTTGATTCGTATTTTAAAGCATTTCGGATCATTGTCGGGGAGCAGCCTATACAAGGTGTCCGTCGATTTTCGACCTAAATGAAATAAATAAGTAGATTGGCTCGAATTAAGAAGGAATGACCTGTATTGTTTTGGGATTGTCGCAATAATTAATGAAATATTAAATAAAAAAGATCGGCCAATCTGCATGAGTAAAAGCGCGCGGCGACGAGAGTCGTCCCACCGTAATCCGATACTACGAGCGCGGCGAAGCGGTGGGCGGGTCGCTCTCCGAGACATGATGGTGGTTTGCGATATATCGCAATACCGCGCCGAAAAATGACCCGTCCCCCCTTTTCGTGGCGAGAAAATGATGCGCTATCATTTCCACACCACCTTGCGGTAGATAGCATGATGCGCTTTTTTTATAGTGGTTTCCCCCATAGGCCTATTCCACTCTCAATTTAAAAATTATTCAAAATGCTATTTACTATACGCTGAATATATCGTAAATGTAAAAAATTAATGGACAGTACCTTTACAAAAATTGATTCGTGGTTGAAAATCCCTCGATAAAATGTATTGCACGCGTTGATAATGTGATACGATGATAAAATTCTTCAAGAATCCTTTCTTCATCTCGTACACGAAGACGCACTGCTGGACCGGTTATCCCGATATTATGCACGACACTCAGTTTCACATAATTATTGCACAACACGTAAAATTGTACGTCCACTTGGTTTTCGTGCACGCCCGAGAAATGATTCCATGTAAATTGCGGCCGCACGATAAGTATTTTGTCCGTATGCCACAATCATATCCGTATATTCCTGCAGAGTACACTTCATTTTCTCTGTTAATTTACTACGCAAACACAAGATTTTTATTAAAACGTCTTAGCTCTCGCACGCTGTTACCAGACTGCGTACGCCAGCAGCACACAACTACAGCTGAGCGACATGCGAGTGTAATCATAGTGCGCAGGCGTCGAACTCACACGTACGCTTACACTCACATGTCCGCTCAGCTGTCAGCTGTAGTTGCGTGCTGCTGGCGTACGCAGTCTGGTAACAGCGTGCGAGAGCTAAGACGTTTTAATAAAAATCTTGTGTTTGCGTAGTAAATTAACAGAGAAAATGAAGTGTACTCTGCAGGAATATACGGATATGATTGTGGCATACGGACAAAATACTTATCGTGCGGCCGCAATTTACATGGAATCATTTCTCGGGCGTGCACGAAAACCAAGTGGACGTACAATTTTACGTGTTGTGCAATAATTATGTGAAACTGAGTGTCGTGCATAATATCGGGATAACCGGTCCAGCAGTGCGTCTTCGTGTACGAGATGAAGAAAGGATTCTTGAAGAATTTTATCATCGTATCACATTATCAACGCGTGCAATACATTTTATCGAGGGATTTTCAACCACGAATCAATTTTTGTAAAGGTACTGTCCATTAATTTTTTACATTTACGATATATTCAGCGTATAGTAAATAGCATTTTGAATAATTTTTAAATTGAGAGTGGAATAGGCCTATGGGGGAAACCACTATAAAAAAAGCGCATCATGCTATCTACCGCAAGGTGGTGTGGAAATGATAGCGCATCATTTTCTCGCCACGAAAAGGGGGGACGGGTCATTTTTCGGCGCGGTATTGCGATATATCGCAAACCACCATCATGTCTCGGAGAGCGACCCGCCCACCGCTTCGCCGCGCTCGTAGTATCGGATTACGGTGGGACGACTCTCGTCGCCGCGCGCTTTTACTCATGCAGATTGGCCGATCTTTTTTATTTAATATTTCATTAATTATTGCGACAATCCCAAAACAATACAGGTCATTCCTTCTTAATTCGAGCCAATCTACTTATTTATTTCATTTAGGTCGAAAATCGACGGACACCCTGTATAATTCTGAATTTCAGCGTAGGTTTTATCCTCCAAAATTAACTTTTTTATAAGATTACGCTTTTCAGGGGTGTAATGCTTACCTCGCCCCATTTCTGTAAAAAAAATTATCCCGATTTCGATATTGTGTCTTAAAGAACTAATCAGAAAATTCAGTATGATTTTCCAACAGTTTTAAAGCACGCAATTTATCAGATTTTGTTTTTATTACAAAAATTAGTTAAACACTTCTATTATTTTGACCGCACAAAAAATCACCACACTCCAAAGATAGAGGAATTGACAATAACTACAGCAAATTATCGTGTTTACAATCACTTGATCCAAGAGTGTTTTGACAATATAACTGTATTTAACAGTAATATCTAGTCAAAAAATCGAATAAAAAGAAATCGAATAATTTATTTATACTTATTCCCGCCACTACTATTATTTTGACCGCAACTGTATAACAGAATGATTCGTTTCATGCAATTTTATATTACTAAAATGCTCTTTCACTCTAGTACGTAGATGTCTTTTTGTTTGCTCAATATATGACACATTACAATTTTTGCCATTTAATTTGTATACAACATTTGTTTTATCGTTATTATGTAAAATATCCTTGACACGTTTTATTAAAGTATTTAGTTTTTTTGTTATTTTATAGACGACTTAAGCCGCTCCCTCGCAATAAACGGCAGAAGTCATGACTCACATCTTTAACGTATGATAATATAATTAAATGAAAGATGTCCTGTGGAAACGTATAAGATTTGCGTCAACGTTATTGCTGTAGTCACGATTATTTAAAAAAATTTGATTCTTTTTTGTATGTGTTCGTTTTATGTGATTCGTTTTATGATATGTTCAGGGAAACAGTTATTGAGCAAAATGTCATGTACTAACTCTATATTTTTTTGTTGGAAACTGTCATGAGATAATAAAATTGATCAACCAAATTGTAAATAGTATTCATTTTGTATTTCAACGCCCAGACAGCACATAGATATTCATAAAATGTTCTACAAATATCCTTCAAGGATATTGAGAATATCCATAAAATGTTCGTTTTATGTTCCTCAAATATACAGTATGGTATATCCATAGCATATCCAAATATGAAATTGGTGGACATAATTTAATCCCTGACGTGTCCAAAAGATATCCGATGGACGTCTAATGGACATAAATTAGTAATAACAGATATACGAAACGGGCTTTATACGGACGTGATAAGGAGATGAAAATGGGATTAGATACAAAATTTGAATTTATATATTAAAAAGATGAAATATATATTTTTTTAAACAATACATTTATTAAAGAAAATTTATATTACATATACATTAATGCAATATCACATATTATTTAAATGTTACTTTTATTGCACAAAACGATTATAAAACAGATAATTAAAAAAATATGTTTTATATTTATGGAAAAAGAACTTTTATGATCTAAACATATCATAATTTTTAAACGAAACATATATATTTTAATCCCTAAATAATAATATAATTTATCTTTTTCATATAAAATTTTACATAAAAATTTTATTTATAATTTATACTTGCATATTGCACTTTACATCTTAAGTAAATAAATTAACAGATTATTTTCGTTTATTCGTCGGACATTTACTTGTCCGACTTATAAAATCAATTTAATATCTGAAACTGGTGCATTTAGATCAGAAATTAAATTGAACAGTATATTTTTAATCTTATTTGTTATCTTTTGCAAACTTTATATAATTCTCATAACTAAAACTTAAATACGAGAAAGATGGCACATCGCACGTCACATAGCGGTAAATGAACGAACTAATATATCCTTGCGTGTTCGCGCGAAACTTTGATCTCCAAGATCGGACATCTTGTGGACGTTCAAATATTGACCGTTAACGGATGTCTTAAATCAGATGTACAATGGACGTTTATTTTATATCCATGGACGTGCGGACGTAAAATGAACATAAAATGAATGTCTATAGGATGTCCTGTGCTGTCTGGGACGGATGGTTTGAATGGTAGTTTATATACCTCTCAGATGAAGTAGGTTTGCTATATCAGTTTCATTATTCCAGTGTATACTTGAAAAGAACCACAACCATATGGCTATATCAGTTTCATTATTCCAGTGTATACTTGAAAAGAACCACAACCATATGGTCGAAACATCGTAATAAATTTTTTAAATAAATAAACAAGAATTTTGGCTAGTTTTTAGTCAATTATATTCCAATGATCCTTTGATTATTCTATTAGCAATATTAAGATAATTTAAGAATTTTTAATTATAAATTGTAATAAAATACAATCTTTTAAATTTGTTATAGGCAACTGAAGATAACTTAAAGAATATTTCAACACGTATCCAAAAAAGAGTAAGTGTTATAAATATTGAGTGTTATAAATATTGAGTACAACATACTCACACGGAAAAATTTATCTAATAGATATCTAATAAATGTCTAAATGTCCATATAAGGTCCATATTCTCTATAGATAACAAGTAGATGTATATATAACATCCACATATCTATGTATATGCATTAAGTAGCTATCAGAAATACCCCCGGATGTACACATATTATCCATATATCTACATTCACACACAAAAAATACGGGCCACTAAATTTTAGCATAATTTTTTAACATCTTTCAATAACATAACAATAAATTAGCGAAAAAATCATCGTATTAAGATGAAAATACAAATTAAAACCTGAACATTTCTTTTAAAAAGCAAAAACACAAATTTCAGTTACAAAAAATATTTTACAAAAAATATTTTAAAATAACGGGCGTTGAAGATTGACTTTGAGAAATGAGAAACAAATTTTTCTTTAATTGGTACAAAAATTTTTGTTTTCTGTGGTACAAAAATGTATGGGTTTTTAATTCATTTATTTCCTAATAAATTCATATTTTAATCAATTTTCTATGATCTTTTTTGATATAGTTATATTTTGAGGAAAGATTTGAATCTGACTGTCTATCTGTATGAAGCATCTTGGATCGAGTTACACTTTTATTTCTTTTTTGAAAAAGTTTTCTATGAATTTGTTTCTGAATTGCAGATTTTACAACGATAGTTTCATTTTGTAACATTTTCTTCAAAACGGTGTAACTTTATCAAAAAAGATAGAAAATTTATTAAAATATGGATTTGTTAAGAAATAAATAAGCTTAAAAACATTTTTGTACCAGGAAGCTGATTTTCCTGAGCAATACAGCGGTTTAAAAAAAAATTTGTTTTCTATTTCTCAAAGTCTATCTTCATTCAGCATTTGTCATTTTGTAAAACATTTTTTGTAACTTAAATTTGGTTTTTTTTTATTTTTAAGACGACTGTTTAATTTGAGTTTTATTTCATATTAATATGGTTATTTTTTTGCTGATTTGTTGCCATTAAAAGATGTTAAAATATTTTGCTAAAATTTAGTAGTCCGTTTTTTTGAGTGTATATTCATCAAATAGCTACCAAAGATATCCAATGGATATTCATATATTTCCACGAGTTTCATGCCTTGCTGCTAGGTGGCGAAAAGGAAAACGCCTAATTTGAAAGTGAGATCCATCTAACAAGGAGAGGACACGACCTTGGGAACACTGATTTGAATAAAATTTTAAGTGCGTGTAGTACTCAACCAAAGAAGTTTTTGAGGAAAGTGAGAGGACGCAACGCTCAGCCGTTTTTGAAAAAAACCAAGTGAAAAATATGCCGTATCTTGTATACCGGTGAGTTTAGACTGATCATCAAGTAAGCGACGTAGCTCGGATGGTAAAGCCCGAGACTACTACGCTGCTGGTCACAGGTTCGATCCCGACCTGTGGTAGTTTCTTTTTTCATTTTTTTTTCATTTCTTTTACGCGAAACTTACAATATTTTTTTAAATGAAGTAAATTTAATAAATAATTTAATTTTTTTGTTTTTATTTTCCATTAGAAAAGGCAATTTATTTACGATACGTCGTTAATTTATATTTAATTTCATAAAACCTTACAATTCTATATATTCCACTCGATATATTTTACTACTTCTATATATTCTACTACTAATCAAAAAAATATATAAAATAATTACGCCACTTATTAATTAATTGTAATTTAATATGAAAAATATTCGGTACATAATTTTTAATCTCATCGTCAACTTCGCTAACGATGTTTCTTTTCCTATTACACTTTTGAAAAAACATTGTGCGTGCCGAAATGTATCTTTTGCAAAATGTGCATGGTGTGAAAAAAATCTTTGTTTCACATATTTCTATGATAAATATCATCCGAAAAATTGTAACCGAGCTGCACAAGATGTACATGATGATGATAGTGAATAAAAATTTTAACACCAAAGTTTTTCGTAATTTTATATTTAATTATAATTAATTAATAAGTGGCGTAATTATTTTATATATTTTTTTGGTTAGTATCGAATAGAATATATAGAATTGTAAGGTTTTATGAAATTGAATATAAATTAACGACATATCGTAAATAAATTAAATTGCCTTTTCTAATGGAAAATAAAAACAAAAAAATTAAATTATTTATTAAATTTACTTCATTTAAAAAAATATTGTAAGTTTCGCGTAAAAGAAATGAAAAAAAAATGAAAAAAGAAACTACCACAGGTCGGGATCGAACCTGTGACCAGCAGCGTAGTAGTCTCGGGCTTTACCACCCGAGCTATGCCGCTTACTTAACGATCAGTCTAAACTCACTGGTATACGGCATATTTTTCACTTGGTTTTTTTCAAAAACGGCTGAGCGTTGCGTCCTCTCACTTTCCTGAAAAACTTCTTTGGTCGAATACTACACGCACTTAAAATTTTATTCAAATCGGTGTTCCCAAGGTCGCGTCCTCCCCTTGTAAGACAGTATTATAAGGCCGCACTGGTCCCGCGTGGCTTATCGGTCGAAGAGCGCATCAGGGATGCAAGATTGTCTCCGCAAGCAACATGTCACGCGTAGTGGAGAGGGTAACAGAGATGTAAGCGTAAGCGTACGTGTGAGCTCGGCGCTTCGGCGACCTTCGGATAGAAGAAGAGGACAGAATACAGTTTTCTGTCTCCTTCTTACCAAGCAGGCAACGAAAGCGACGGGCGACGCGGGACGCTGCTGAGCGAGTCTCGCCTTCGATATCTCAATATGTTTCTTTCTCACAGTTTTTCTTTATGTTTTATATTTTTATTATAAATATATATAAATATGTACATACATAAACGTATAATATATTTATAATATATAATTACATATACAGGGCGGACCAATAACTCTGTCCACCTGGAATATCTCCGTTATTTTTAGAAATACAAAAATTTTGTACGTATAAAAGTTGTACGGTATCAAGAGGGCCGTAATGTGATACAAATAATTTTTTTATAGTTGGAGACACTTCAGAGATTTCAAGGTCATCTCCATTTTTTAAAATAATATCTCCCATTTTTTATTACCTATTCTTATAGCTTATCTCGAGAGTTTTCCAAAACACTATAATAAAGTATTTCTTCATTGAGTACTTTTTGAATTATGAGGGTTGAAACCATTTCTTAATTTTACATAAACCATAAAATATCTAGTAAAATATTCATTTTTCGATTATCTTATCTTAATGTTTTTATGTACAAAATAATGAGAGGAATCAATTGATGTAAAGAAAACATTTAGTTGTTTTTTAAAAAAAATATGTAATTTGCAATTAACAATTTCAAATTTTTCTTAAAAACAACTGTACGTTTTCATTACACCAATTGATTCCTCTCATTATTTTGTACATAAAAGCATGAAGATAAGATAATCGAAAAATGAATATTTTACTAGATATCTTATGGTTTATGTAAAATTAATAAATGATTTCAACTCTCATAACTCGAAAAGTATTCAATGAAGAAATACTTTATTATAGTGTTTTGGAAAACTCTCAAGATAAGCTATAAGAATAGGTAATGGTAAAAAATGGAGGATATTATTTTTAAAAATGGAGATGACCTTGAAATCTCTGAAGCGTCTTCACCTATAAAAAAATTATTAGTATCACATTACGGCCCACTTGATACCGTACAACTTTTATACGTACAAAATTTTTGTATTTCTAAAAATAACGGAGATATTCCAGGTGGACAGAGTTATTGATCCGCCTTGTATATGTAATATATATATTATAAATATATTATACGTTTATGTATGTACATATTTATATATATTTGTAATAAAAATATAAAACATAAAGAAAAACTGTGAGAAAGAAACATATTGAGATATCGAAGGCGAGGCTCGCTCAGCAGCGTCCCGCGTCGCCCGTCGCTTGCCTGCTTGATAAGAAGGAGATAGAAAACTGTATTCTGTCCTCTTTTTCTATCCGAAGCTCGCCGAAGCGCCGAGCTCACACGTACGCTTACGCTACATCTCTGTTACCCTCTCCACTACGCGTGGCATGTTGCTTGCGGAGACAATCTTGCATCCCTGTTTTACATCCCTGGAGCGCATCGGAGATTGTTATAGCCATATCTCTTTTTTTGTGAGAAGAGCGCCACAGATCTCAAAAATTAAGCAAACGGCGAATTGATGGCGAATTCCGCCATATATGTATCATAGAAGATAGAATAAATATCCATGCAAAAAATAAATATCAATACATAATAATAAATATATCTATATTAATAATAAATGTATCTATATAAATATCTATTGAATGTTGTACGAATATCTACAGGATATTGATTTACATATTCTGTGGATATCTATGAAACTTCGAATTGCAGACATTTGGATATCTATAGCATCTCTAATGACTGTTTTTCGTATATTCATGGATCGCATATCCATAGTGCCTATGAAGGATATCTATTGGATATCTCATACCAATTATTTTTCGTATGGGTATATATACAGGGTGTCAATTAAGTCCCGGGACGGCTGAATATTTTCTCATGTAAGGTATTTTTGAAAAAGGTCAAGGTCATTTCTGAAGTAATTTTCAACGAGGAATTCAACGGTGACCTTCAATTTGACCTTGAGCTTGACCTTCAAGGTTATTTGAAGGTCAAAGTGTTTTTTTTAAATAGGAACCCCTATTTTTGATTGTATATTCTTATAGCTGACCTCGAGAGCTTTCCAAAACACTATAATAAAATATTTTTCCCTCAAGCATTTATCGAGTTATGATGCTTCAAATCATTTCTTAATTTTACATAAACCGTAAAATATCTTGTAAAATATTCACTTTTCGATTATTTTACCTTAATACTTTTATGTACAAAATAATGAGAGGAATCAATTGGCGTAAAGAAAACATATAGTTGTTTCGAAAAAAAATATATAATTTGCAATTAACAATTACATATTTTTTCTTAAATATAACTATGTCTTTTCTTTACACCAATTGATTCCTCTCATTATTTTGTACATAAAAGTATTAAGGTAAAATAATCGAAAAGTGAATATTTTACAAGATATTTTACGGTTTATGTAAAATTAAGAAATGATTTGAAGCATCATAACTCGATAAATGCTTGAGGGAAAAATATTTTATTATAGTGTTTTGGAAAGCTCTCGAGGTCAGCTATAAGAATATACAATCAAAAATAGGGATTCCTATTTAAAAAAAACACTTTGACCATCAAATAACCTTGAAGGTCAAGCTCAAGGTCAAATTGAAGGTCACCGTTGAATTCCTCGTTGAAAATTACTTCAGAAATGACCTTGACCTTTTTCAAAAATACCTTACATGAGAAAATATTCAGCCGTCCCGGGACTTAATTGACACCCTGTATATATATACAGGGTGGCCCATTTTAATTTCCCCAGCCAAATATTGCGGAAAATAATGAAAAATCAAAAAAATGTTTCAGACAAAAGTTGTATGGTTTCTAGGGGGACATAAGATGGTACCATTGGTTTGACCTTGAAGAGTTATTTGAAGGTCACATGAAGGTCACCTTCAATTTCTTAAATGGAACCTACATTTTCTCATTACATATTCTTATAGCTTATCTCGAGAGCTTTCCAAAACACTATAATAAAATATTTTTTTATTGAGTACTTTTCGAGTTATGAGGCTTGAAATCATTTCTTAATTTAACATAAACCGTAATATATCTAGTAAAATATTCATTTTTCGATTATCTTGCTTTAATACTTTTATGTACAAAATAATGAGAGAAATCAATTGGTGTAAAAAAAACACATAGTTGTTTCAAAGAAAAAATATGTAATTGTTAATTGCAAATTACATATTTTTTCTTAAAAATAACTATGTGTTTTCTTTACACCAATTGATTCCTCTCATTATTTTGTACATAAAAGTATTAAAGCAAGATAATCGAAAAATGAATATTTTACTAGATATATTACGGTTTATGTTAAATTAAGAAATGATTTCAAGCCTCATAACTCGAAAAGTACTCAATAAAAAAATATTTTATTATAGTGTTTTGGAAAGCTCTCGAGATAAGCTACAAGAATATGTAATGAGAAAATGTAGGTTCCATTTAAGAAATTGAAGGTGACCTTCATGTGTCCCATGTTCCTTCAAATAACTCTTCAAGATCAAACCAATGGTACCATCTTATGTCCCCCTAGAAACCATACAACTTTTGTCTGAAACATTTTTTTGATTTTTCATTATTTTCCGAAATATTTGGCCGGGGAAATTAAAATGGGCCACCCTGTATATATATATATATATATATATATATATATATATATATATATATATACACGGTGGGCCATTTTAATCGATGCACTCGAATATCTCGAAAACAGCACTCTTCAGAAAGAAATGTTTCAAACAAAAATTGTAGGGTGTGAAGGGGGACATAAGATGGTAGCATTGGTTTGACCTTGGAAAGTCATTTGAAGGTCACATAAAAGTCACCTTCAATTTCTTAAATTGAACCCACTATTTCTCATTACATATTCTTGTGGCTTATCTCGAGAGCTTTCCAAAACACTACAGACAAATGTTTTTTCATTAAGTACTTTTTGAGTTATAAGGCTTCAAAGTTTGCAGTACTTCGATATAAAATGCAAAATATCTCGTAAAATATTTAGTTTTCGGTAGTCTTACCCTAATACTTTTATGCACAGGATAATGAGACAAAACTATTGGTGCAAAGAAAACGCATGATTGTTTATAACAAAAAGTGCATTGCAAATTACACATTTTTTATTATAAACAATCATACGTTTTCTTTGCACCAATAGTTTTGTCTCATTATCCTGTGCATAAAAGTATTAGGGTAAGACTACCGAAAACTAAATATTTTACGAGATATTTTGCATTTTATATCGAAGTACTGCAAACTTTGAAGTCTTATAACTCAAAAAGTACTTAATGAAAAAACATTTGTCTGTAGTGTTTTGGAAAGCTCTCGAGATAAGCTACAAGAATATGTAATGAAAAATAGTGGGTTCAATTTAAGAAATTGAAGGTGACTTTTATGTGACCTTCAAATGACTTTCCAAGGTCAAACCAATGTTACCATCTTATGTCCCCCTTCACACCCTACAATTTTTGTTTGAAACATTTCTTTCTGAAGAGTGCTGTTTTCGAGATATTCGAGTGCATCGATTAAAATGGCCCACCGTGTATATACAGGGAGTGCTAGACCATCCGTACATCCCTTTTCTTTCAAAAACTAAGCATTTTAGAGAAAAACGTTTTCGACAAAAATTGTATGATTTTGAGGGGAACATGAGATGGTGTCATTGGTTTGACCTTGGATGGCATCGTTAAGGTCAGGTCAAGGACACCTTTAATTTCTTAAATGGAACTACCTATTTTTTTATTGCATATTCTTATAGCTTATGTCGAGAGCTTTCCAAAACACTATAATAAAGTATTTTTTCATTGAGTACTTTTCGAGTTATGAGGCTTGAAATAATTTTTCAATTTTACTTAAACCATAAAATATCTAGTAAAATATTCATTTTTTTATTATCTTACCTTAATAGTACTTTTATGTACAAAATAATGAGAGGAATCAATTGGTGTAAAGAAAACACACACAGTTGTTTTTAAGAAAAAATATGTAATTGTTAATTGCAAATTACATATTTTTTCTTCGGAACAATTATGTGTTTTTTTTACACCATTTGATTCCTCTCATTATTTTGTACATAAAAGTACTAAAGTAAGATAATCGCGCGCGCGCAAAAAATAAATATTTTACTACTAGATATTTTATAGTACGAGGGTAGTTCGAAAAGTTCTCGGCCTGGCAAAGAAAACACATGATTTCCAGCAAAAATCTTTTTTATTTTTCAACATAGTCCCCTTTCAACTCAATACATTTAGACCAACGATGTTCTAATTTTTTTATACCCTCAGTATAATACGATTTGCTTAAGCCTCCAAAATAAGCATCCGTCTCAGCGATGACCTCCGCATTTGACGTGAATTTTTTTCCAGCAAGCCATTTTTTCATATTCGGAAACAAAAAGAAGTCACTGGGAGCTAAATCTGGCGAGTACGGTGCGTGTGGTAACAATTCGAAACGCAATTCATGGAGCTTTGCAACTGCAATTGAAGACGTGTGAGCGGGTGCATTGTCGTGATGGAAAAGCACTTTTTTCTTTGCCAAATGAGGACGTTTGGTTTTAATAGCATCGTTCAATTGCTCCAGCAATGCTGCATAATATTCCCCATTGATGGTTTTGCCTTTTTCTAGATAATCTATGAACACCACACCTTGCGAATCCCAAAAAACAGTCGCCATGACTTTTCCGGCTGATGGAACTGTTTTTGCCTTCTTTGGAGCACTTCCACCCGCTTCCACCCATTGTTTTGATTGTTGTTTCGTCTCTGGCGTGTAATGGTGAATCCATGTTTCATCGACAGTGATAAATCGTCGCAGAAATTCGGTTGAATTGCGTTTAAACAAGTCCAAGCACTCTTGAGAAATGTTCGTTCGAATGCGTTTCTGATCGACCGTTAACAAACGCGGCACCCATCGCGCTGAGAGCTTTCTCATATGCAAATGTTCATGTAAGATATTGTGAACACGATCTATTGAGATGTTTGCAATGTTAGAAAGCTCACGCACTTTTACTCGTCGATCATTTAACACGCTATCGTGGATTTTTTGAATGATTTCCTCATTCGTGGCGGTTTTCGGGCGACCCGAACGTTCATCGTCAAAGATGGATGAACGGCCACGTTTAAATTCAGCAGCCCATTTCTTCACTGTTGAAAATGATGGAGAAGAGTCTCCCAAAGTGGAATCCAGCTCGTTTTTTATTTCTGTTGCCGTTAATCCTTTTAAAACAAAATATTTTATGACTGCGCGATATTCAATTTTATCCATTTTTGGAGAAGTATCAAATCTTGTATGTTTTACTCGAGCACAGTAAACAAACTAGCGAACGAATCTGTCTGAAACTGTGCGGTACGCCCTCTGAGGGATTAAACTTGAGAAAAATCATAGCCATTTGATATTCTTAGCGACATTTCTATATTAGGCCGAGAACTTTTCGAACTACCCTCGTATATGTAAAATTAAGGTATTATTTTAAGCCTCATAAATCGAAAAGTATTCAATGAAAAAATACTTTATTATAGTGTTTTGGAAAATTCTTGACATAAGCTATAAAAATATGCAATAAAAAAATAGGTGGTTCCATTTAAGAAATTAAAGGTGTCCTTAACCTGACCTTAACGATGCCGTCCAAGTTCAAACCAATGGACACCATCTTATGTTCTCCTCAAAACCATACAATTTTTGTCGAAAACGTTTTTCTCTAAAATGCTTAGTTTTTAAAAGAAAAGGGGTGTACGGCTGGTCTAGGACACCCTGTATATTATATTGCATATTATTGTAAATTGAATGGTTGTCTGAACGCAATAAATTATTCTTCTCGTTTTTATTATGAATCTTTAATTGGGTATTATATTATATTGGTTTATATGTATATATAAATGGCATTTATATATATATTCATATATATTACATATATTCATATATACAAGGGTGGGGAAAAAGTATGGAAGCAAACAATTATTTCCGAAACTATTCATTTTTCGACAAAATGTCTTAGACATAATTTTTATGGTATGAAAAGATGTATTATGTGGCATAGACGGCATGACCTTGAAATGACCCTTACGAGCTGCATACAAATAACGTAAAAAATTTCAAATGGAACTCGTCAGTTTTTGTTACAGATTCTTGTAGCTGATGTCGAAACGTTTACAAAACACTGCATATGAGCCCCATTCTCTTAAAAACACTCCCAGTTACGAAACAATTGTGATAATTCATATCGACGAAATTGAAAATAGACAGCGTACGTGTGATTACATGAATGTGTGTAATGCGACTGAACGTCATTATGAGAGATCAGTACAACAGTAGCGATTACTGCAACAAATGGAGAATAACCCGCTTCGATCATTTCTGCCGATACGAAAGACACGCGAAGTTCGTAGAATCAGTTAAGGCGTATATCGATAGAAAACGACAAAAATAGCAAATTTTCAAAACACAATATCCGAAACTTGTATGCCAATTGTATGCCAGACACTACTTTTTTAAGGATAAAATAAATGATAATAATAAATAAGGTAGCGATGATCAAGAAATCAAAAAAATTCTATGAATACTCATAGACAGTGTATCATATGACAACAGGTACAATTACATGTTATTAGTGGACGCAATGATGCGAACGTCATGATGCGAAATCAGTAAGCAATGTCAATGTGCATACAAATTGTTTGTATCACAATTGTTTCGTAACTGGGAGTGTTTTTAAGGGAATGGGGCTCATATGCAGTATTTTGTAAACGTTTCGACATCAGCTACAAGAATCTGTAACAAAAACTGACGAGTTCCATTTGAAATTTTTTACGTTATTTGTATGCAGCTCGTAAGGGTCATTTCAAGGTCATGCCGTCTATGCCACATAATACATCTTTTCATACCATAAAAATTATGTCTAAGACATTTTGTCGAAAAATGAATAGTTTCGGAAATAATTGTTTGCTTCCATACTTTTTCCCCACCCTGTATATATATATATATATACACAGGGTATATATATATATATATATATATACACAGGGTGTATATATATATATATATATATATATATACAGGGTGTCCCTGAGCATTACCTTACGCACTTGTGAGGAGGTAGAGCGTAAATTAAATGAAGAAGTCCTATTCCATGTAACAATTTTTGCAATAATAATAGAAATATTAATTATTGAAATCGGATGAATGAGAGAAACGCTCGACCGCTCGAGCTGTAGCACAGACTACCGCCGTGTTAGACATTACCTGCCGGCACGCGGCGAGGGAACGGACAACACGCTGCTATCCGTAGTTACCGTCATCGCCATTTTCACGTTTTGCCACGCGCTGGAAGATAATGTCTGATACGGTCGGCCATGTTATATCTCGAGCGGTCAAGTGTTTTTCTCATTTGTTATTATTGCAAAAATCGTTACATGGAATAGGACTTTTATTTTATTTACTGCGCTCTACCTCCTCACAAGTGCGTGTGGTAGTGCTCAGGGACACCCTGTATATATAAAATATATATAAATATATATATGATCATATATAATCATTGACGAACATATTTCAGACATATTCCATGGCAGAACTTGACTTTAAATTATATGAATAAAAGACAAATATGCTAAGAAGATAAAATAAAAGTTATGTATTATAGTTATGTAAATATATATAGTTATGCAAGTACACATAATTTTATACACATGCGAAAATATAGTTAAATCTAAATAAAAAAATTTTCTCATTAAATTTCTTTGTTACGTCCAGCCAACTCCACGATTCCTTCCTTTCACGAAGTTGTGGCAACGATCGTTCGATTAGCGATAAGCAAAATTATTGATCAAATAGAGCCTCTCGTGCCTCATAATAATCTATATTTGTCATCTAATATCTATGAGTAATCACGAAAAAACACGCAAGAAATGCTAACAATGAAACAACATCTATCCCTTTAACAAATAATTACTTGAAGATAAAAAATACAGGCAGAACAATAGAGAAATATATCGACAATAAAACAACATAGATCTTCCTCTGTAAATAGAAATAATAACATTTCAAAACTTATCAGAGAGGAAAATAAGAAATCGATGACGAATTTAGCCGACCTAAACCGACAAATCTAATCAACAATAGCTAGATAAATCTTACAAAAATTCGAAACCTTAGACACCTGAACAAATTTTGGGAATCCAAAATCTAATTGAAGAATAAGATGCGTACCGGAAAAGTAAATCGAATCGGATATAAAAAGAGAAGCTGTCAAGGAGCATCAGTCACTTTAGGCAGTCACTTCAGTCAGTTCAATTCGTCATTGGTTTTTAACAGTCCATACACAGTTTGCGTGATGCGGACACACACTTTCGATCATCGAACAAGCGCCACAAGCATTCCCTCATCCTCAATGCTAAAGACCAGGAGTCTACTGAGAGTCGCAGCTCAACCAGCACTAACGTCTTTTATTACAAAACTGTAAGTCAATCTGATCTTTAATTTATTTCTTTTCCCTTTTCATTGCTTATAATTTTTATATTTTAAAATCTGACATCAATACTTTTAATGAAATCTTCCTTTTTTTCCCTCCATCTTCTACATACATCCACAATTAATTATAATTTGTTATTCAAGATGAAGAAAAATTATTGTAATCTCCAGTCGAGCATAAAGATAAAAAATAGCATCCCCCCTTAATCTGCTCGATTGATGATCTTCATGCTCATGTAACACCCTCGAGAAAACACATACATTCACACTTATACACTGTCATCACACAAGATATTTAATTATAGCGCATTTAATTATAAAAAATTTTTTATATCCTTCTTTTTTTATGTCTAAATTTAATTAATTATTTTTATATAAATAAATGTGAAAATTTTGTAACTAAATTTCTCTATTAATTAATTACTCTACACTCATTCCTAGTCATTAAAGGTCGCGCATTGGCCCCGTGTAAAAGAGATTCCCTTATCGAAAAGGGGATCACCGAACGAATGCTCGAACGGAGTAATAGTGATTCAACGAGAGTTATTTACCTATTTTCGAGCCTCGAAATTCGTTCGACCCGCGTTCGAGTCGCTTATCTCCTACTGCGACTTCGGGAAAAAACATTGTGCTACGTCCTTAATTAATCTGAAGATGAATTACAAAAACTGTATCTATGTAATTTCTACATAAAACTTTCTTTCTTGTACTTCAATATATGTTGGATAACTGAAAAAGTACCAGAATTATATAAAAATTTTATATTTAAATTAAAACGCATATTCATGCTTATACTCATTTTTAGCATCAAAAGACATTACAGATTGACTAAAAATTTATAATAAATTTAATCGATCATCCACATTATGCGCAATAGCTCATATTAAAGACTGCTATATTCCAAGTAACATACAGTTTATTTTATATAGGTTTTTAAAAGTATCCATGTTTTTAACTGTAAAATATTAATAAAAAATGTAAAAAATACTTTATTATAGTGCTTTGGAAAGCTCTGAAGAAAAGCTATAAGAATACACAATAAAAAAATAGAGGTTCCATTTAAAAAATTCAAGATGATCTTGACGACGCCATTCAAGATCAAATTGATACGATTAGTAAATAAATCTTTTCAAACCCTACACTTTAAATCCTAATTTTTATCTGAAACAATTTTCTATAAAACTTATATTTTTCGAGATATACCCAGATAGCAAAGTCTGTAGAAAACAAATCATGCTAAGTGTCTGCTATTAACTAATGTCAGCAAAAAGGCTACAAATTTACTGAAGCTGTTATTACTGAATAAGTTGACAAATTGATGTCAAAAATCGAGCAGAGCTTGCTCACAGAATCTGACGCAGATTGATGGTAGAAACCAAGCAAGATCTGCGTGCACGCAATTTGATTGCAGATTGACGGCAGAAGTGAGACAGAGTTTGCATGCATGGCATCTGATGGCAACAATCTGCATTTGATTCGATAGTTCCGCATACGGAACAAAAACCTCTAATGGATGTCCAGTAGATGTCCATGGAGATTCGAAACCTCTCTCTCATTAGACGTCCATGCAATCTTCTATAGACATCTATTAGAGATCCACAGTTCCGCATTTCTTACTTCCATTCGACATCCACTAGATTAATATTCATAGATGCCATTTGGACGTCATATGGACGTCATATAAACATTAACTAGAGTCCCAGGTAGCACATATTCATTTTAAAAACGTTTCACAAATGTTTCTTTGAAATGTTTCATAACCGATTCTTCAAAACGTTTGATTGGTTAAAATATTCACTTGAAAAATATTAACAGATGTTTTTTTTCTGATAAAAAACCAATTTCTCTGATTTAAAAACTGTTTAAAATACGCTTAAAATACGTTTTCTTCTTTTATTTGTTGAACGTTTGCTTTCTCATGAAATTAATAAAATAATGCATTCGTTCACACTCTCTAAAAGAATCAGAGTATTATCTAAGTGAATCAGTATATTATTAGCGAATACAGTAAATAAAGTCACTATACAGTAGAGGAGTGCTCGGAATTAGTTGCCCTTTTTAGACCGAAATCTGAGTGGACGTTTACGATTCCCTCACTACCGTCCGAGGCTCGACGGCCGTCGATCGCGCGCGTAACGCTATGCCTCAGGAGCGTCCGCCAAGCGTCCCGTTTCGCCAAATCGTCATTAAAATTTTCGTTATTAAATAATTTTTCTTTTTATAATTAATTAAATACTAAAATTTTTATTATTATAATACATATATTATATATGTATAATCTGTTATAAATACATATTATACATACATGCATGTTATAATAATATATTTTAAACGTTATATAATAATTATTATATATTAATTTTAAGAGATAATAGTTTTCCACATCACCCATGAGGTACTATTATAGCTGCATTTTTTTTTAAATGATTTTCCCAGTAGGCCTATTTCACTAAAAATCAAAATAAAAAAAATAATGAAGATAAGATATATGGCTTGATGCAGGAATATTTTATATCGTAAGATATAAAATATGTAAAAATGGAAGAGGAAACAAAAAATTGAATGCGATTTTCTAGGTCGTTTGCACGATTCTACTAAAGATATCTACGGGAAGTTTAGAAATAGTAGTTCGCATCAGCAAGGATATGATGCGTCGCTCAAAGAAGATCGTTTTTCGTTTTAATAATTTTCATTTTTGAAAAAGAGCATTTACATAAATATGTGAATCCAAACATGGAGAAAATTCGAAGACCGAAATTTTTAAGACGCGGATAACATGATGCATCTAAAATTCTAAAAAATTCGATTCCCTTTTCTAGCCGTGCTTTTAAAGAAATATCACATTGCAAATCGTAAAGTTCTGTCTGAAATTCTAGGCTTTGTTCCTCGATTTGTGCAGTGAGAGGATGCTCGAAAAGTATTAAATTCTTTTCGTAATATTTCAAAATCTTTGAAACGCGTATCGAATTGGCTTACCAACGGATCAATTATTATATTAATTTGTTTTTTAAAATTACAATTTATGCCATGTTCAAATGTTTTTTAAAATTACAATTTATGCCTTTCTTCAAAGAGAACCTGGCAAGAGGGAAAATAATGAAGAATATTATTTTCTAAGTGATTTTTAAATAATAATAACTTTCTGCAAAAAGAATCGACATGACTAACTAATTGCGAAATAGATTGATTGGTCTTTTGCAGCTTCAAATTTAAAATATTTTAATGATTTGTCATGTCGGTTATTAGAGCAAACTCGCAAAGCGAATCTAAATTAGTAGATGTTATAGGAGAGTTCTAACCCAAGTCCTCTCAGGGGGGGTATGGCACGCGCGAGGGGAACCGCGGTGCGGGGGAGTGACATCACGCGCGGGGAAGGAGGAACCGCGGCGCGCGGTGGGTGACGTCATCCGCGGCGCGAGTGATGGACGAGGGAGTTCGCGAGGTGAAGGGGGATCCGCGGCGCGAGTGATGGACGAGGGGGTCCGCGCAGTGAAGGGGGATCCGCAGAAAGAAGACGGTGGTGTGAGAAGGACAGCGCTATGTATGGGAAAAAGATAGCGCTAAGTGTGTGTGAAGAGGACAAGGATGTCATCAACGTGCGACAAAGATGGCGTTAACGTGGGACAAGGACGACGCATAGGTAGGAGAAGGACGACGCAAAGGTAAGTGAGCAACGAGATATATGAAAGAGAGAGAACGATAATATTGTGAACAACGCGTGCGAGAGAGAACGATAACGCGTATGAAAGCAACTTACAATTAGCGTAACGAAGACATCGCGATACTTATAACTAGCGCAAGAGAGACGCAGAGATTGGAATGCAAGGAGAGACGCGTAAATAATCACATTTTTTTTTAAATTGAAAATATATAAAATTTATTTAAAATGTGTGTATTTTACAATTTGTGTGTGTGTGTGTGTGTGTGTGTGTGTGTGTATACTTAAAATTAAGAATATAATAATAAGAATAATATAATAAAATAAAATTTAAAATATAAAATAAAATAATAATAATAATAAAATATAAAATTTTAAAAATATAATAAAATTAATTGGGGGGCGATGTGCTGGGCTGAGAGGGACAGGAACCGAAAACCGCGCCTGGAATAGAGAAAAGATACACATTTCATTAGATTTAATCATTTATTTTAGGATATTTTATGATATAATATAAATGGTATGTTACCAGTAATATTTTCCATTCTCATCTATACACAATACGCTCAATTTATATTTTGACGCAGGTTTGGATTCATGTATCTGTTTATCCTCTCGTCGGCCATTCATATACTCTCATAAACTCTGAAATTAAATGAAATAATTTTAAGTGTTTTAAATTTATTACACATTGGCAAGAGTATTTATACCTTCAACGTTTCCAAGTCTTGCCGTAGCATATTCTCATGATCATCTTCATCTAACTTTTCTCTCTTTTATTAGTTCAAGTCTTTCACATAGTCTATTTCCAAAACATTAATTTTAATGTAGTGTGATTGAGGTCAACATTTTAATGTAGTGTGATTGTCTTCCGCATCTATACAAAAACTTGCATCACATTTTTTAAGTTTATACGCACAAACATCTCGATATTGGAGAAATCTCTTCAACGAATTTATGCGAGGTTTTTTCAAGCCGAGCTCTTGATGTTTTATAAACTGAACGATTGAAGTTTCCAGATTCTTCTTTGAAAGTTGTTCCCGCTCATACTGAAGTAATTCTTCAACATCACTAGTCCGAAAATCGAAATCAGGTTCCTTATCGGATGATTCTTCGCATACAATTTCTTCCATTTCAATCTCCTCTCTCTCTCAATCTCAATTTTTTCTGCCACAGCTGGATCCATCCAATCATCATCATCATCCATATCTTCATTGCCGATGATTACGTCTTCTTCAACCATTGCACTAACGTAACACACAAGACTAACGAAACGCAAAGAACAACGAAATAATATTCTAATGCCGCAGACTCCTCTTCATTATATATCTTTAAATATATTGTGTCTCTTTCCAACTAGAGCATCGCGTCTCAAATATCTCAGCATTTCTCTACATCTTTAGCGGAGCGTGTTGAGAAACACGTGTCGACTATTATTCGTATGGAAGGAAAGAAATAAAATCATAAATGGAATAAAAATAATTATTTATTGCACGCATCGTAAAGAATATCATTTACAGCACATGTTAATAATTCACAATCGATTAATGATTCGCTAGATTTGACACGAATGATTATGCGGTGGACAATGTGTACGGTATACCGCTGGTAAATAAAAAGATACCGGGTCTAATGGATGAAAACAACGATGCCATAATGATCGAATTCATCAGACTCAGAGCAAAGATGTACGCGTTACGAGTGAATGGGAAAAAGGATACGAAGAAAATTAAAGGCGTCAAGAGCAACGTTGTCGCGAGAACGATAACGTTCGACGATTACACGCGGTGTTTGAACGAAGAGATTGAAATGACGCGTCAGCAGTCGTGTATACGATCTAAACTGCATCAAGTATACACGATCCGCGAGGCGAAAAGGTTGCTCTGAGTCCGTACGACGACAAGTGATATACAGTGTTCCGATTAGGGATTCCGTGCGCGTGCATGTGCGGCTCTGCACTTGCGCGACCGTGAAAGTACAATGTAATTTCAAAAGTCGCGCATGCGCAGAACCGCATATGCGCGCGCACGGAATCCCTAATCGGAACACTGATGATATATCGTACCCGATACCGTTGTAAATAAATGTATATTTTGTTTTTTATATATTTTGTACATAACCATGTATATATTTTTATATATATTTTATACATTTTATAAGGTAAAGTGGGGTGTTGTGTGCCGGGTTTTGTTTTTGGACCATAACTTTCTGAAAAATGCATATTGTTGTAATGTTAAACATTCTATTTGTAGCTTATCTTATTGCCGAAGAACCTGTAATAGCAGTTTTTTGAATTTCGCAAATTTTGAAATTGTTTTCGAATTCTGAAAAAAAAGTATAAATTTAGGATTTTGAAAATTTGTGGGGTGTTGTGTGCCACGACTGTAAATAGTAGAAAATAGCAGTTTTTGATAAATGTTCTTTATTAAACTTTGAAAAAATGAAAATATACGTTCATAATTATAATAGAAAAAAAGTTTAATCAGTTTCAGCCGCTTCGCATTGAGAACAAGTGAAATATCCTGTTTTCATATTTGCACACTTTAGATGAACAGCCCGATCGCATTCATTGCAATGAATTGCATTATTTCTGTTCAGTTTTTTAGGCATATTGCGCATACAAATAATGTAGAAGTCGACGTCCTCCTCATCTGATGATCCAGAGGGAGTTTTTGTTGCCGGTACGGTTTTTGTGCGACGAGTGCACTTTGATGGTGATCCATTGTCGATATTTTGGTTCTCCTTTTCGAGGCTTTTTCTCTTTTTATCAGCTTTGTCGTGGACAATTTGCACATTCTCGGGCGAAGTTAATATGGTGCTTTTCATCGGCTTTCTGCCGCGCTTAGATTTTTTGGGTGCTGGATCAAACTTTAAAGGACCAACCTCTTTCAATGCACTGCGTATTGATGCACGAGATGAGCCTGCTGATGTGCTGTCAATTTTTTTTTGCTGTCAATTATAATGACACGTTTATTATGGGCAGTATCATCATCACTATCTGAGCATAGGTTTTCGCCGCTTAACTCAGATGCTATGAAATCTTCGTGAATTTATTAGGATCGTATGGGGAAATACCTGTATCTTCGAACGCCTTTTTGATATTACGTGGCGTTACAGTCAAATCGAGGCATTTATCTGCAATGGGCGCAATGTGATGCAACTCCAAAACACGACCGAAATGATTTTTCATCCAAGCTGTGCACTGGGCATAAAACATCTTTTTGAATGGGTTAATATAAATTAACATATCGTAAATAAATTAAATTGCCTTTCCTAAAATAAAAATAAAATAAAAACAAAAAAATTAAATTATTTATTTAATTTTTTTCATTTAAAAAAATATTGTAGGTTTCGCGTAAAAAAAAATTAAAAAAAAAGAAACTACCACAGGTCGGGATCGAACCTGTGACCAGCAGCATAATAGTCTCGGGCTTTACCGCCCGAGCTACGCCGCTTACTTGACGATCAGTCTAAACTTACCGGTATACAAGATACGGCCTATTTTTCACTTGGTTTTTTTAAAAAACGGCTGAGTGTTGCGTCCTCTCACTTTCCTCAAAAACTTCTTTGGTCGAGTACTACACGCACTTAAAATTTTATTCAAATCGGTGTCCCCAAGGTCGCGACCTCTCCTTGTGAGAGAAAACTAGCAGCAATCATAAAAATTCAGAACATATATTTTGTCGAGAAAAGAAAATCGAATAAAATAAAGACGTATTCAATCTTATGGTTGCCATCTAGAGATAAATTCACGCGCACAACCAGTCGCAATTCGATGGAATTTGTCGTTTTGTATTAACGGCGGCGAGTTCCGTGAGCGAGACAAGAACAGCGCGCTATCGACGCGCACGGCCGCGATCAAGAGCGAGCGAGACAGAGCATGGTCACGCGGTCGATGCGTGTCTATCAAGAAAAAGCTGGAAAGGACGAGTAAATCATTAGCCGATGGATTAATAAGGGTACGGCAATTAATCGCACCCGCGATACTGTTTTCGCTCGCCCGAGATCTACTCGACAGTAATCAATGTTTCGCGAGCCCCGCGCGATGGAATGCGGCAGGGCGTACGGCGCAATACAACGACGTCACTTTAATACGACGATTTTCGGTCGAAACAAAGATTTTCTGACAAATTACGACAGCCAAAACGCACAGATTATGCAAATAACGACGAAATAAGCTCACAACGACGATAGATCTCACGAAAACGCGGACAATTTACAATATACGACAACGCGAAATATGACACGGTGACTGGCGGCAGCGTTTCCCGGGGAAGCAGCGGTCCTGCAACAATAGCTCGGACGAATTGTTCGGCCCCTCTGTTATTCGAGTATTTCCCGAAATCACGAAAGAACGGAAACGTTAATGGCGTATGAGCCACGTGCGATAAACGCGAATAATCGATATCACCCGACACGTAAAATCGAGGGCCCGACACAATCCACCCGAGTGGCAGCGAAATTGTTGGCCTTACAGAAAAGATCGTTCGTCTCATCAGAATTAATCCAAGATCGTCACAAAAGGCTATTATCGCTCGTCTCAGGATTCACGTCCTTATCCGTCGCTCGTCTGCCGAACAGTGAGAAGCGTGAGGTCCGCGGGAGACACGTCGGCGATCGTTTTCCCCGATTTTTCCTCGCCGAATCTTATTGGCGCAGGGCCGTGTCACATCCTTCGCGGGCCGATCTTTACCACGGCCGTAATTCCGTCGTATAGGCCCCGGAAATTCTCGGCCGTAGAGAGAAATACTCTTGGCAGCAAGCGCCCCTTGCCCCGCCTGACTTCCTCGGGGCTCGGAAAATCCTTCGGTGATCTCCACAGGGTGGCTCCCGTTATACTCCCGGCCCCGAGTGCAAGGCCGGTCCGGTTCCGGTCGGGGTCCTCGCAACGCCGCTCCGAATTGAGGTCTCCCACGGGGATGTTGTCGTGTTCCGAGTGCGCATCCTCTCTAAGTCTTTTTGAGCCTCCTCTTCCGAGCTGTGATAATTAAAAGAAATAAATCGGGGGGGCCGGCATGTGTTCGCGGCAGCGAACAAATTTGAATTAGGATGAATTAACAAAATTGATTCACCTGACGTGCTCCATTTTAGTCGGCGGAATACCCGTCCTCACTGTATCTCTTCACACCCTGTCCGCTGTCCTCCTCCTGACGACCGGTTGAGACGAAACGATACCAAATGCGCTGAAACGGCCAATACGAAACGCAAACGCAAAACGGGCGCGCAAAGGCGCGTACATAAAAAGAAAACGCAAGAGAAAAATCGCAAAAGAGGACCGCTCCTCCGCCAAAGCGGAAAGACGCAGGTCCCGACAATGCTCTCTCGGTCGGGCACTTTGCCCCTGTGACAGACAACGCACGGGCGTCACGTCACTATATATATATTGTGACGTGGCCGTCCCGTCGCGTCCACCCGCCCCGGTCATTCTGTCGGGGAGCGTCCGCGCAAGAGGACGAATCGAGAGAGAGAGAGAGAGAGAGAGAGAGAGAGAGAGAGAGAGAGAGAGAGAGAGAGAGAGAGAGAGAGAGAGAGAGAGAGAGAGAGAGAGAGAGAGAGAGAGAGAGAGAGAGAGAGAGAGAGAGAGAGAGAGAGAGAGAGAGAGAGAGAGAGAGAGAGAGAGAGAGAGAGAGAGAGAGAGAGAGAGAGAGAGAGAGAGAGAGAGAGAGAGAGAGAGAGAGAGAGAGAGAGAGAGAGAGAGAGAGAGCGATATCGTTATCCCCGGAGAGACGAGCGAAAAGTGTGAGAATCGGCGTTTTATTAATACTTTTCTTTTTATATTGTTAAATCTATTGTCGGGCAATCCGCCGAGGAAGAGATCGAGGGAGGAGAATCATCGAGGGACTACTTTGACGACACGACGGCTTCTCGAATAGAGGGGAGGTTCGACTCCTCGAAGGATCGACAATTCGACAGCTTGCCTCTCTCAGGAAAGAGGCCCGATAGCGGAGAGATCGACAGCACAACCACCACTCTCCCCAAGGGGAGGCTCGACACCCGGAAGTCGACAACTCGCTCCATCCGGTCCAGGAAGGGCCCGCGACTACAAATTTTGAATTCGGAGCAAGTCGACGCGAGACGCATTAATACCTTGCGCGGCGCGTAAAGCGCCAGGATTTCGCGCGTGTCGCGCGCTAATTGGCCGGGGGTCCGCGCGTCCCCCTGCGCGGACATCGACCCCGCTATCAACCCTGGATCGCGAGATCCAGGGAGCACTCTCGCACGGACGCTCTAATAGAATAGACGCGCTCTAGTATTCTGTCGTTTTTGTGGGTGAAAGTCTGCCGTGTACGGGTTTCTGCAGATTGAGGACGAGACTGAGGCACATCCCCGCCGAAGAGGAACCATATCGGTGAGGTTGCCCAACCATAATTGCTGTAATTATTGGCCACGTACGCGAGTCAACCGGCCGGCCGCTCTGTCGCCGTCGCCATCTTTTCGTGTTTGTCGACCGCTCGAGCCTTTCGCCGAGACGGTAATTCTCGTGCAATTTTCGGGCGAATGGAGACAAGCGACCGAGGAAGCACGGCTGATCGCATCGCGAGCGTCATTTAATACAATAATCTTCGTCTCTCTCCAGGTTTCGGGGCGCGAATTACGCGTAGTTGGTAGGAATCGATCGCGTGCGCCGTAAATCGCGGCTAGTGCGTATGTCGCTCGGACTGTCGATTCGCTGTCGGAGCCGCGTGGCGTGCTCCCGAAAATTATCGCAGGATAACTCCGCAATTAATGGTCTGTCGTGCTTTATGGATAATTATGTGTGTGATCATTTGTCTGTGAATAACGGCGCCCGTGTCGCGTCTTGTATCTCCGCCGGAGTTGCGCACTCCGAAGTCTGTGGCGTAGGTCAGGGATTTTGCGACGCGTCAAATTCACGTTCGTGTTAGAGGCAGGAAAACCAATCGTGCGAGTAATTAGCGAAGAAACCTAAGCTGTCGAAGGGGTGAAGCGGGGTCGAATCATTGAAAACGGAGTAATTTGCGTCTCGACCAGCGGCGGAAAAACCGGGAGAGAAAAGTCTTCCGCTGCCGTCGGCTATTGAACCTCACCCCTGGTTGCTCGCCCGTCGCATGCGAGAATCCTCTCTCTCTCCGACGTCTAGCGAATATTCGGATTTATGAACATTCCTGTTATTAACGGCGGTAGGAATTACACATTATCTTGCGCGTTCACTCGAATTGTTTTTGGAGTACTGAGAACTTGTGATATTATATTTATGGAATCATTAGTGCCAACGCGATTATTGATTCGAGAGGTCGAACTCGCGCCTTCTCGTTTGTCTTTTGGTCTGTAGAGTCATATTTGAGAGAGCAGTATTGTTATAAAGGTTCTTAACGGAATTTATTGTGGCTTTCGTCTCCGATACTAAAATTTAATGTAAACTGTTTTCTCTCGCTCGACCGAATTATTCTATTTATTTTTACTATTATATTCTCTTATTTTTCTAATAAACGAGTAATATCATTTCATTTTTTTTGTAAAATTCGCGTAGTTTATTTCATTGTCGTCACTTGTGTTTGTCGAATTCCATTTCTGTCCTTGTCGACTGTCGCCTGATTAAGAGCGCGTATAATCGATTAACTTTCTCTTCACCAACCCTGTCCCTCTACCGTTAGGCGAGCTGGTCGGCCCGCGGCGAGGCGGGCTAACGTCTTTCGCGATCTTTTGAGTTTGTCGAAAATTGATGCGTGAAAGATCGCATCTGGCGCCCAAGTTCGATATATCGAGACGGCCCTCGCTCCGCCGCGACTCGCGCGCGAACAATCTCCATCCTTGTTCCGCCCATCGCGAGAATAATACTTTCGTTGTTTTTGCCAGCGTTTTCGCTCCCCCTCGCGTGTTCCTCTCCAACATCCCAAGGAGTCGCGCGAAATTAATCGACTCAATTAAAATTGGGAAAATTGAGAAAAGCGTCGCAATATATATATATACAGGGTGTCCCATTTTAATCCATCCAGTCGAATATCTCTAAAACCAAGCCCGGGAGAGAAAAATGTTTCAGACAAAAGTTGTTTGGTTTCGAGGGGGCCATAAGATGGTACCATTGGTTTGACTTCGAAGAGTCATTTGAAGGTTACGTGAAGGTCACCTCAATCTTTTTAAATGGCACCCCCTATTTTTTATTACATATTCTTGTAGCTGACCTCGAAAGCTTTCCAAAACGCTATAATAAAATATTTTTTCATAGAATACTTTTCGAGTTATGAGGCTTCAAATCATTTCTTAATTTTACATAAACCGTAATATATCTAGTAAAATATTCATTTTTCGATTATCTTGCCTTAATACTTTTATGTACAAAATAATGAGAGAAATCAATTGGTGTAAAAAAAAACACATAGTTGTTTTAAAGAAAAAATATGTAATTGTTAATTGCAAATTACATATTTTTTCTTAAAAATAACTATGTGTTTTCTTAGCTAAACGCGTTTCTATTCTTCTAAATTTTTTTCTTTTTTCATCATTTTCTTACATTTTGGAAAATTTTCTACAAAAATATCAATTGTGCAGCCGGCATTAGGTTTAGCTCGCAAAGCACATTACTATTTACATTTGTCTCTATTTTCAGATAGATCTACGAAATCAGACATTCTTTTATCTTTTATTACGTAAGAAATAAAAGCAATATTTATTTTGTTAATTATTCACTTTTTAAAGAATACAATATGGAAAAAGATCACGATTCAGTATTCAAGTTGATTCTTATTATTTGAGTCTTAAGTATAATCTAACTAATTATATGTATAATTAAAATAAAATCATAACTAAGATAAAAATAAATTCATAGTAAACTAATTATAACAAAGCATTAATGTTTTAACATTACTTGTAAATACTAGTCAAGAATTTGATACAAGTGAGCGAAGCGCGCGCGCCGGCCCTGAGCGCCACTTACACCAGAACGCCTATTGGTTTACTTCAACCTGCTCTCCTTCAAAAACTACTTATCGCACGCAATTTTGCTAAAGGAAAAAGTTATTTCTTTTAGCCTAAAGTATCACGCCTTGTACTCCGTGGGCGCGAATTTAGGGACACCCTGTATATATACCCTATTCTAAAAAAGGCATGTTATGTCGATACTCGAAAGTCTCGAATTGTATTGTTGCCTCTTTTCCGCGATGCTGATTGGTTCTTTCATTACGCTCAATTCGTGTTGTGAGCAGCTGTCATTTGAGTTGCTTTTATTACAAATTTTGACAGTTTGTGGGATGGTTTATTAAAGAAAGTTAAAAGATTATTAAAGAGGTATGTATTGCATAAATTTATTTATTAATTATATTATAGAGAGAGAGAGAGAGAGAGAGGAGAGGAGAGGAGAGGAGAGGAGAGGAGAGGAGAGGAGAGGAGAGGAGAGGAGAGGAGAGGAGAGGAGAGGAGAGGAGAGGAGAGGAGAGGAGAGGAGAGGAGAGGAGAGGAGAGGAGAGGAGAGGAATATATTTATATGGTATTATAAGTATGTATGTATGTATGTATGATAAGGATGAAAGAGAGAGAGAGAGAGAGAAAAAATAATAAAATATTGTTAATAAATATTATTAATGTTTTTACTTTTTCTTTAGAGTTAAAGAAGTCTAAAATAGAGAGAAAGAGAAAGAGACAGAAGAAAAAAGACTCATAAAAGAAGTAGGTTAAGAAAGAGAAAAGACACAGAAGAGAAAAAGAAGAAAGAGGAACAAATAGAAAAATGTGCGTATTTATATGTTTAAATATGTATATGTATAGTACGCATTAATAATTTGTTCCATTTCTCTAGCAAATGTTGGTAATATATATATTCTTGGTTAATCCATAGGATTCTTATACATTAGTAAAGGATAGATATTATTCCCAACTTTCGTTAGGGAAACGGAACGAATTATTGACGCGTACTATATATGTCTATGTTTAAAGAAAAGAGAAAGAGAGAGAAGGATAATAGAAAATAAAATAATAAAAAAAAAAAGAGAGAAGGAGAGAGTGAAAGATTAAAATGCATTTTTAATGTTATTGCTTTTTATTTATAGTTGAAGATTCCTAAATAAAAGGAAAAGAAAAAGAAGAAAGAAAGAGAGAGAAAAAGAAGAAAAAAAGATTCATGAAAGAAGAGAAAACGAAGAAAGAGAAACAAACAAAAATGTGCGTATTTATATGTTTAGATATGTTTTATATGTTTCCTTTCCGTCTTATCTATCTTTTGATAATATCTATCTTTTATTTATAGTTAAAGAAGTCAAATACTAAATATTGTTAATAAATATTGTAAATGTTTTTACTTTTTATTTATAGTTAAAGAAACTTAAAAAAAAGAGAAAGCAAAAAGAAGAGATAGAAAGAGAAAAAGAAGGAAAAAAATTCCTGAAAGAAGAAGATTGAAATAGAAAAATTGATAAAGGCCCGTTAAAAAGGAGAAAGAGAAAAAAGACACAGAAAAGAAAAAGAAGAAAGAGAAATAAAGAGAAATGTACATATTTATATATTTAGATACGTATATGTACGTGTTAATAATTCGTTCCTGTTTCTCGAGCAAAGATTTTTAAATATCTATTTTGCTAATACATAGAATTCTTATACATTAGTAAAGGATAGATATTACAAACCTTCGCTAGGAAAACGGAAGAAAGAGGCAGACAGACAGAGAGATGGGGGGAGAGACAGAGAGGGAGAGGGAGAGAGGGGGGAGAGAGAGAGAGAGAGAATAATGCGAGAAAAAAATTTTTTTTTTATAATCTTTTTTTGTTTTTTTAATAATCACATAAATATTAAAATAATTAATATTATAAATAATATAATTATTAATCTAATAATTATAACCTTAAATTTATAATAAAAATTAATATATTTTCTTTTTTTTTTCAGAAATAAGCAGCAAGAGTTTGAATTATTGGAGAGCAGTTCAATAAATGATTATTTATTAGACATTAAATATTTAATTAATTAGTTGTACTATTCATTATGTATATTTTATCTAATAATTTAGAAATTAAATGTAATTATTATTATCCAATTTTATTCATATTTTTATGACATAATTATAAATTTCTATTGTTAATTATATATATATATATATATATATATATATATATATGTGTGTGTGTGTGTGTGTGTGTGTGTGTGTGTGTGTGTGTGTGTGTGTGTGTGTGTGTGTGTGTATTAATTATTGTTAATTATAATTATATATATAATAATAATTATAAAATTAATTTATAAATATTGTATAAATAATAATTTTGAGTTGACTACAATAATTATTTGACTACGATTTGACTATAAAAATTATATGAAATTAAATGATGATGATGATGATGATGATGATGATGATGATGATGATGATGATGATGATGATGATGATGATGATGATGATGATGATGATGATAATGATGATGATGATTTTAGTACAGGTGTGTATTTCAAGTTCGAAAATTAAATTTCAATAATTTGTTTATCTTATAATACGTAAAATATATTTTTATTTTAATATATTTATTATTTTATAATTTTTTATTTGTTCCTTCGTACATATTTGTGTTTAAAATTTAAATATTAAATTTCAAGAGTTTGTTTTTAAATTTTATTAATAATAAATTAACTAATAATATTGTTTTACTAAAGGATGATGTATTTATATTTATCTTTTTATACATAAATGTGCATTTAAAATTTAAAAATTAAATCTCAATAATTTATTTGTTTTAATACATGAAAAAGTAATAAATATATAAAAATATATTTGTTTTAATAAAAACACATACATATATAAATATATATATTATTTTAATAATTTGTTTTTAAAAGAAGCAAAACAATACTCTTTGAATCTTTCGAGTATCGATTTATATTAATTAAAATATCTATTAGTATATTAACATTTTGGTAAAATACCAAGACGCAAAAAACAATGTACTTTAGAAGAAGTAGAGGAATTTCAACAACGAAGTTGTGAAAGGAAGGCAGAGAATCAACATCGTCGTTGTCAAATTGCAAAAGTAATAAATAATGTACCAAAATCTGTCGATTATAATAATCACACTATTTATGTTACTGGTACAATACATAATAATCGTGTAATAGAATTAGACGAAGAAATAATTGGACAAAATTCTGGAAATACAATATCAGTGTGCCAACAAGGCGCTGCAGAATGTCAATCTCGTTATCGATCACGACAGAAAAATTAATCGTTTAATTGTTGATACTTTATTAATTAATAATGTCAGTGAATATTATATTGGTTCTAATATTATATTGGTTCTATGAACATCTCTTGTGTTCATTGCAATGCAAAGCATTTTGCAGCTGAAAAAATATCTAATAGAGGAAGTTCATTTCACGATTGTTGCAATTACGGAGCAGTATATTGGCAACCATTACCTGAACATCCTCAATTTATTCGTAGTTTATTTGATGGTAGTCATATAAAATCTAATGATTTTTTCAAACATATTCGAAGTTATAATAGTTCATTTTCGTTTGCATCATTTAATGCTAATTTAATTAACTTTCAAGATAGACGACCTGGTCTATATTGTTTCAAAATACAAGGTCAAATTTATTATCAAATTAATACAGCATTATATGCTGCACAAAATGAAAGTCCCACTAATGGTCAACTTTTTATTGTTGATTCAAATGAAGCGATAGATCATCGTCTAAATCAAAATTCAAATTTAGATTTCGAAATTATACAAAATCTTGAACATATAATGCGAGAATATAATATATTTGCTCAGTCTTATCAAATGATGAGTGAAGAATTAGAAAATCAACGACGTTTAGAAATGTCGAATCTGGTGAATTATTACCGGAATTACAATTGTTATTTATTTTAAGACGTGGTATGGATCGACGTCGATATAATGCTCAAAGAATTAATGAAGTTGCTGCTATTTTTCGTACAAATGCTGATGGAAAAATTCCTGAATCATATGTAACAATACGTAATAGAAATACTAAAATTTTACAAAATGTTAGTACTATGGATCCAAATGTTGAACCATAGATATATCCATTATTTTATCCATATGGAACTAGAGGCTGGCATTGTAATTTAACAAAAGTTAATAGTAATAAACGAGTAACTAGAAGTCAATATATTAAATATCGCATGGCTATTCGTGATAAATTTAATGTCTTTTTATTAGGTCGTCGTTTATTTCAACAATGGCTTGTGAACAGTTATGTAAAAATTGAAAAAGACAGAATAAATTATTGGAAAGAGCATCAAAAAGAACTACGTACTGAAACATATCAAGGTTTAAGAGATTACATGCAAACTATGGCAAATAATTTAAATGGACGTATTGGAAAGATGGTTATACTTATATCGACATTTGTTGGATCACCACGTAATATGTTACAAAATTATCAAGATGCAATGGCAATTGTTAGTAAATTTGGTAAACCAGATCTTTTCATTACAATGACTTGCAATACTAAATGGCGTGAAATTGAAGAAAATCTTTTGTCTGGTCAATAAGCTTCTGATAGACTTGATATTTGTGCTCGTGTTTTTAATATTAAAAAAGATTATTTAATTGATTTGATTGTTAAACAAAAATTTTTCGGAGAAGTAACAGCTTTTGTATATGTTATTGAATTTCAAAAACGTGGTTTGCCACATGTTCATATGTTGATTACCTTAAAATAATTATAATTATAATTATAATTATTTTAAGGTAATCAACATATGAACATGTGGCAAATATAATTTTAAAATATCAACTCCACAAATCGTTGATAAATATATTTCTGCTGAAATTCCTGATCCATGTAAAAATCATACTTTACATGATATAGTTATGAGACATATGATTCATGGACCCTGTGGTGATTGGTGTTTAGTAGATGGAAAATGTTCGAAATATTATCCTAAACCTTATCTTGAAGAAATCAGAATGGATGAAGATGCTTATCCTTATTATCGTCGACGAAATAATGGTAAAAGTTTTGAACATCCTGGTGGATATATTGTTGATAATCGTTATGTAGTTCCACATTGTCCTATTTTATCGATTATATTTAATTGTCATATTAATGTTGAAGTTGTTTCAAGTATAAAATCGGTTAAATATCTGTATAAATATATTTATAAAGGACATGATGCTGCTGCTATAACAATTGAACCAATAACAGAAAATATAATTGTAGATCATGATGAAATACGCAATTTTATAGAAGCTCGTTGGACCTGTGGAAGCCAGCTGGCGTATTTTAGAAAAGAAGCTACAAGATAAAAGTCATACTATTATGCGTTTGCCTGTGCATTTTCCTAATGAACAAAATGTTATAGTTGAAAATGAAACCATTGAAGAAGCAATGACTTCTGCTTTAAATCAAGTTACAATGTTAATTGATTATTTTTTATTAAATTCTCGTGATGAAGAAGCAAGACAGTATTTATATGTAGAAATTCCACGTTATTATACATTTAAGAAAGAGAAAATTAATGGGAGAAATTTATCGCATTGGGTCAAACGCCAAAGTCATTATAATTGTATAGGACGAATGTATTCCGTTAGTCCATCACAAACAGAATTATTTCATTTGCGACTATTATTACTTACTGTAAAGGGAGCTACAAGTTTAATTGATTTAAGAATTGTAAATGGAGAAATATGTGAATCATTTTCAGCAGCATGTTTAGCTTTAGGATTGATTGAAGATGATGATGAATGGAGACGAGCTATGAACGAAGCTGTTTGCTGGATGATGCCAAGACAACTTCGTAGATTATTTGTGCGTATACTGTTACATTGTCAACCGTTGCATCCTGAAGAACTTTGGAAAAATTTTAAAATAGCAATGACGGAAGATTATGTTCGACACTTTGGAATGTTACAAGGACAAAAGAAAGCATATCCACAAATCAATGCTATGCTTTGTGCTGAAGGTAAGAGTCTTACCGATTTTCCAAAAATGGAACAATTGATAGAAAATGATGAAGAGAATGATTATATGTTACTTGAAGAAGTTATGGAAGTATTAGACAATGTGAACAGTTAAATAGAACGAAAGAAATAGTAGATCTCATTTTAAATAGAATAGATAATAAGCAGAATAATAATTGTTTTTATATCGATGGCCCAGATGGTTCAGGTAAAACGTTTATATATACAACTATATATCATTTAGCCACAATTCGTAATAAACATGTATGTACTATGGCTTTTACGGGCATTGCAGCAACATTATTGCCAGCAGGGAAAACGGTTCATAAGACATTTGGATTGCCAGTTCCTTTATTTGCTGATTCATCATCTAGCATTAAAATTCAATCAAAGGAAGCTGAATATTTGAGAAAAACAGATATTTTTATTTGGGATGAAGCGCCAATGACACCACGATATACTCTAGAGATTATGGATCGAACGTTACGTGATATTATGAATAATGATTTACCTTTTGGTGGAAAAATTATCGTATTAGGTGGTGATTTCAGGCAACTTCTTCCTATTAAGATACATGCTACTCGATGTGAAATTGTGAATCTCTCGATCAAGTTTAGTTCTATTTGGAGACATTTTATAAGTTTCTCTTTAACGAAAACATACGAGTTCTTCTGGAGGAAACTGAATTTGCAAAATTTCTATTAGATATGGGAGATGGTATATTGAATGATTCTAATGATAATATACAACTTCCAGATTGTTGTATCGCTCCCATTAATGCTGATATTGTAGAAGATATATATGGTGATCTAATAAGAAATAAAGAATTTAATAAAATAGCTAAGTGTGCGATACTTTCTGCAAGAAATGTTGATGTAGATGAAATTCATAAACGAGTTGTTGAATTATTAGATACGTTCGAGGAACGAATTTATACAAGTATAGATAGTACTGAAAATTGTGGTGATAATGGTAACATTGGTGAAATTTTATTACCAGAATATTTAAATACTTTGTTTCCGTCATCTTTTCCTCCTTATGAATTGCGTTTAAGACCGAATTGTGTCATTATGTTGATTAAAAATCTCAGTATCAATGAAGGTCTTTGCAACGGCTAGATTAATGATTATAGAACTTGCAGATCACTTATTGAAATGTAAAATCTTAACAGGTAATAAAATAGGAGATATTGTTTTCTTGAATCGTGTGACGCTGTATTGTGAAAATGTATATCCTTTTACTTTTAAAAGAAGACAATTTCCGATAAAATTAGCTTTTGCTATGACAATTAACAAATCACAAGGACAAACATTTGACAAAATAGGAATAGATCTTCGTAAAAATGTTTTTAATCATGGGCAACTGTATGTTGCCTTTTCACAAGTACGTTCTTGGGAAGCATTAAAAGTCTATCTTGGTAGTCAGCGCGACGATAGAAAAGTTAAAAACTACCCAATAAGCAAAATGTAAGCAGTATGTCGACAGACTGGCAACAGATTTGATCAAACCATGTCAGCAGAATGACATCTACTGCGTTCTCATTCTGCTTCTAATCTGCTAGCAGAACCTGCTCACAGAATCGGATATCAGATTGTCGGCAGAAACTGAGCAGGATCTGCTATCAATGCTAACATGACTTGATGTCAGACTGTTAGCAGAAATCGAACAGGATCTGCGCGTGCAATTTGATGTTAGATTGTCCGCAGAAACCGAACAGAATCTGCGGATGCAACCTGATGGCAAATGGACAGCAGAAATTTCACAAGATTTGCACTTTTATTAATATTATATAAATGCAACAAAATTGATTATTACAGGTGCTAAATAACAATATTATCGGCAAGTTAATTAGAATTTTCTTATAGAAAATGACATATATGTAATATGTTATATCATAGTTATATTTCATATAGCGAAGGACTAATTTCAATTCTATTTAATTAAATTAATAATAAAGTAAATGTAACTTGTAAAACTTGAGATGTAATTTATTTAGAATTAAATTCTTGCTTTATGCCTCAAATAGCCAGTGCATGAATAATTTTCCATATATTATATTGATTCCAATCAGTTTAATATTCTGAATTCTGACTCTCATTTGCTTGTATCAGATATCAGAAATTAAAGTGAAAAATTAAAATGATGATTACTATATTTTTAGTCTTTTATTCATATTCGTGACTTTATATATATTTCTGACAGAAATTCAATTACGAGAAAGTACAGCTCACGTAGCGGTAAGTGAAAGAACTATCGAATCATGCAAATCCTGTTCCATTTCTGCCATCAATCTGCTATCAGAGATTGTATGCGCAGATCCTGTTCGATTTTTGCCGACAATCTGTTGTCAAATTGCATCGCACAGATCCTGTCCAATTTCTGCCACCAATCTGCCACTAAGTTATGCCGGCAGAATCTGTTCGATTTTTGCTGCCAATCTGGTAACTGATTATGTTAACAAGCTTTGTTATATTTCTGTTGACATTCTGGCGACATCACATGATATATCAGAACCTGCATCGATTCTGTAATCTTTCTGTCGACAACAATTTCTAACAGATTCCCTGACAAGATCTGCTTTAGCAGACTTGGCTATTGGGGTATGTATATAAAGAAATATATATATAATTTTTCTCCTTTTAAATTTTTATGTGATGATACTTTTTGATAAAATTCTATATATATGTGTATTATATGTATACGTATGGATTTATATTGTGAAATAAAACTGATGTATTTGATCTTGATATAGATATATTAAAACTTTTTATAGTAATTTTTTAATGATATTGATTTATTTAACGATATAATTAAACAAATATGTAAAACATGTATTAAAACATTAATTTATAAACATTATTTAAATGAATTTAATTAAATTAATATTATTTAAATTAATACAATTAAGAATTATAGTTTTTAATAATATTTATATTTTATTGTTTAATTTAACATACAATTCATTTATAATATTAATACAATTATTTTAACATATTAATTTAACATAAAATTGAACAATTTAATTAATATTATTTATATAATTATTTAAACAATATAATAATTTATATAATTACTTAGAAAATATAAAAAAATTTCTTCTTATATATTTTATGAAATTTGAGAACTGCAATTCTTATTCTGCAACTAAATGAAAGCATTTTAATATTTAATTTTAATAATTTAATCAATTTAGAAAGTCTGTCTAAATATATATGTATATACAACGGATTTGTAGCAAATTTAGCTTAAAAATTTCATAATATATTCTAAGAAAATGAAAAAATTAATAAAATTAAAAATTAAAAGAATAAAAAATAATAAATATCTTAGTATCGCTAGTCGAATAATCAAAGGATTATTGAAAAAATGTAGTCGACCAAACTAGCCAGAAATTTAGTTTATTATTACGACGTTTCGACCATATGGTTGTGGTCCGTATGTACTTGATAAGGACCACAACCATATGGTCGAAACGTCGTAATAATAAACTAAATTTCTGGCTAGTTTGGTCGACTACATTTTTTCAATAATCCTTCAATAAAAAATAAAATAAAATAAATATCTTAAATGATTCTATTTTTGGGAGATTGTTCAAAATTAATGAAATTCTTCTTATTCTGCAACTAAATGAAAGCATTTTAATATTTAATTTTAATAATTTAATCAATTTAGAAAGTTTATCTAAATATATATGTATATACAACGGATTTGTAGCAAATTTAGATTAAAAATTTCATAATATATTCTAAGAAAATGAAAAAATTAATAAAATTAATAATTAAAAGAAGAAAAAATAAAATAAAATAAATATTTTAAATGATTCTGTTTTTGAGAGAATGTTTAAAATTAAAAATGTTTTATATTAAATGAAAGGATATTTATATTTATTTTATTTAGTAAATTTATATTTAATTTTATTATATTTATTTTGTATTATTTATTAAAATAAAAGAAATATAATTTTTAAAAAATGAAGGAAATGAGGACTAATGAGAGATTTATGTTTGAGATTTGTTTGATTCTTTTTAAATTTTGACAAAAATTTTTTATACGTTTACCTCTTGTGAATTTTCTTGTAAAAGTCTTTTTTTAGGTGTACGTATTCCTTTTAATAATTGAGACAGAGCCATATGTCCTTCTATTTTTTTAATATCCTTTAAATTATTTACAATCAAATATGGTGGATCAACTATTTTTGGAAAAAAAGGAATATATAACAATATATATATATATACAGGGTCTACCAAAAGTGTGGAAACCCCTAAATATCTCGGAAAATATACGTTTTACAGAAAAGTGTTTCCAACAAAAGTTGTAGGGTTTAAGAAGATCTATATACTGATTCTATCAGTTTGACCTTGGATGGCGTCGTCAAGGTCAGGTCAAGGTCACATTGACTTTTTTAAATGACACCCCCTACATTTGATTGCATATTCTTATAGCTTAATTCAAGAGCTTTCCAAAACACTATAATAATGTTCATTTTTATTAAGTACTTTGCGAGTTATGAGGGTTAAAATAATTTCTTAATTTTACATAAACCATAAAATATCTAGTAAACCATTCATTTTTCGATTATCTTACCTTCATACTTTTATGTACAAATTAATGAGAGGAATCAATTGGTGTAAAGAAAACACATAGTTGTTTCTAAGAAAAAATATGTAATTTGCAATTAACAATTCCATATTTTTTCTTAAAAACAACTGTATGTTTTCTTTACACCAATTGATTCCTTTCATTATTTTGTACATAAAAGTATGAAGGTAAGATAATCGAAAAATGAATGGTTTACTAGATATTTTATGGTTTATGTAAAATTAAGAAATTATTTCAACCCTCATAACTCGCAAAGTACTTAATAAAAATGAACATTATTATAGTGTTTTGGAAAGCTCTTGAATTAAGCTATAAGAATATGCAATCAAATGTAGGGGGTGTCATTTAAAAAAGTCAATGTGACCTTGACCTGACCTTGACGACGCCATCCAAGGTCAAACTGATAGAATCAGTATATAGATCTTCTTAAACCTTACAACTTTTGTTGAAAACACTTTTCTGTAAAACGTATATTTTCCGAGATATTTAGGGGTTTCCACACTTTTGGTAGACCCTGTATATATATATATATATATACATACACAAGGTGATCCAAAACAAACGTTGATTCTTAAAATGGAGAATTCTGGAGTCTATTTTTGGATGATTTTATCTTTAGTAAAACTTTGTTCGAAATTTAATTTTTATTATAAAAGAAAATACCCTGATAGCACAGAAAAGTGTCTGCAATGTTGCAGAAACATAACACTGAAATGTTGAAACTGTTGCAGTTACGTTACGTAATGTCTCTGCAATGTTTCTGTAAGGTTGCAGCAACGTCAAAATGTCCGCTTTTATCCGCAAGAACGTTTCTGAAATATTACAGAAATATGTTTTGGAAGCTTTCAGTTAGGTTACTGTAATGTTTCTTTTTAATTTCTGTTAGGTTGCTGTAATGTTCTTTTTAATTTTATTAGAAACATTGCAGAAATGTCGCAAGAACGTATGATATTAATTATTATTGTTGAAATAAAACACAAATACTTTTAATAAATCACTTTATTTTTATTATATATATTATGTATATTTACTCATATTTAATAGAAAATTATTTATATAGAAAATTATTTATATAGAGAATTATTTATATAGAAAAACGTAATATATAATTATAATTTTATAAATTATAATTTTTAATATATATATATATATATATATATATATATATATCTTTTCTTATATTGCACTTTTTATATTGCATGCTTTTAAAATACTGATCACTTTATTATTTATCACTTATTTCATCAGCATCATCATAATAATCATCATCATCAGCAGCAGCAGCAGCAGCACCGTCCGCTGCTTTCTGATCTTTCCTGAAAATAAAAATAATAATCTGTGAGACAAATAACGAAATAAAATATTTAATTTGTTTAAAGATAGAAAAAAATAAGGAAAATGTATGTGTGTATATACAGGGTGAGTCATTTTAAGTGACGGACTAAAATTTCTCGAAAACTATAGGAGATACAGAAAAATGTTTCAAACAAAAATTGTAGGGTGTGAAGGGGGACATAAGATGGTAGCATTGGTTTGACCTTGGAAAGTCATTTGAAGGTCACATAAAAGTCACCTTCAATTTCTTAAATTGAACCCACTATTTTTCATTACATATTCTTGTAGCTTATCTCGAGAGCTTTCCAAAACACTACAGACAAATGTTTTTTCATTAAATACTTTTTGAGTTATAAGGCTTCAAAGTTTGCAGTACTTCGATATAAAATGCAAAATATCTCGTAAAATATTTAGTTTTCGGTAGTCTTACCCTAATACTTTTATGCACAGGATAATGAGACAAAACTATTGGTGCAAAGAAAACGTATGATTGTTTATGATAAAAAATGTGTAATTTGCAATGCACTTTTTGTTATAAACAATCATGCGTTTTCTTTGCACCAATAGTTTTGTCTCATTATCCTGTGCATAAAAGTATTAGGGTAAGACTACCGAAAACTAAATATTTTACGAGATATTTTGCATTTTATATCGAAGTACTGTAAACTTTGAAGCCTTATAACTCAAAAAGTATTTAATGAAAAAACATTTGTCTGTAGTGTTTTGGAAAGCTCTCGAGATAAGCTACAAGAATATGTAATGAAAAATAGTGGGTTCAATTTAAGAAATTGAAGGTGACTTTTATGTGACCTTCAAATGACTTTCCAAGGTCAAACCAATGCTACCATCTTATGTCCCCCTTCACACCCTACAATTTTTGTTTGAAACATTTTTCTGTATCTCCTATAGTTTTCGAGAAATTTTAGTCCGTCACTTAAAATGACTCACCCTGTATATATATATATATATATATATATATATATATATATATATTTATACACATACACATACATTTTCCTTATTTTTGCTATTTTTATTAAATATATATATATGTATATATATATATATATATATATATATATATACACATACACACATACACGCAATATATCAAATAGTACAATTTAACATATGTTGTAACTAAGAAAGTTGTAGAAAATAATTCTTTCTTTCATTGTTTAGAATCTATTAAAAATTTAATAATTATATAATTTTCAGAAACTTACGTTTTTTTTGGTTCAAGACTACGTGTATATCTTAAAGTGGCTTGCACAAGCCATTTGGACATATAAGCTATTGTTACGTCCAGGGGAATTCACGATTCTTTTCTTTCCCGTACCCGGTGCACACGTGCACGATTTCCAGAGCCGATAATAATAGCTAAATTAAAGCAGGATTCTCAGTACATGCCCTAAAATAACAATCGGATATTAACGGGCTATTAAAGTAGCATCCGGCTAAATAAAGCGGCATTCAGTCAAATAAATTTGATATTTTCTTAAAACTCATAAAATCAAAAATAAAGAAAACTAATCATAAAACGCGAGTGATCGGATATCGGATGTTACGATTCTTTTCTTTCCCGTATCCGATGCACACGTACACGATTTCTAGAGCCAAATATAATAGCTAGATTAAAGCGGGATGCTCAGTACATATCCTAAAATAACAATCGGATGATAACAGGCAATAAAAGTAGCATCCGGTTAAATAAAGCGGCATTCAGTCAAACAATTCGATATTTTCTTAAAAACTCATAAAATCAAAAAATAAAAGAAACTAATCATAAAACGTGAGTGACCGAATATCGCAAGAGGGTAGTAACAGTCATCCCTTGTGCGATACTGAGAATCCTAAATCCCCCGTTTTGGAAGATGCTCTCCTATTCGCGAACGAACATAATAAAATCCTGATTTGCTACATTTGTTCTAAATGCTCATAAGTAGGGGCAGAGAGGAGACCATGGAAATCTAACAAAGATTTCTATTCGTCAACCTCCCTTATTCCTCACGCTATAATAATCGTTTCTCTAGTGGAACCCACGAGGAAATCCGCTAGAGCCCACGCTAAGCGACTCCGATATCGCCGTAATCGACGTACCCGCCGACTGCTGGCTCGGGCTGCGGCTGATTCCTCATTTGCGTTAGATTTAAGTCAAATAAATACGGATCTCCCTATTACGCGGATCTTCTTAAATAATTTTCAAGGAAACACGCGAGACTCCTCACATCTGCCCCCTCGCACTCCTTCCCCTAATTATTCTCCATATCTGCTTCCCGGAACTCTTCCTCCCAGTTACTCCCCGGTGTATGACGCACAATCTGACCTTCAGTTTGATTTCCCGCCGCTATCACCTTCTCCTTCTCCATCCCACTCGCCAGTCCCAGATCCTCATCCCTTGTCTCCTCCTCTTCTTCCTCCCCCTGTTTACTCCGACATCGATCTTAGTGATCGGATCCTCTCCGAAATTCTCAGCCTGACTTACCCTCTGTACTTTCACCCGATCCTCCCGGGTCAATTCACCTTGGGCCCTGGCCTTATTCATATTCCAACTCTCAAGACCTTTCTCCGCACCGCTCCTTCCAACATTCCCATACCTTGCTTTACTCCCTTCACCAGATACCCCATCGCTATTCCCGTAGAATTCTTCAGGGAAAGATATCCTCCAGATTCCGACCAACCTCACCCCGTCTCACATACACACACAATCACGCTTAATGTACCCACAAACATACAAACAATCACACTTAATATTGTGGTAGAGTAATAAATAATTAAACTGTTTATATAAATTTTATCTTTTTGTAATGTAAAATAAATTTAATTAATTAATTTATTTCCACTTCAACTTAATCAATTCCCCCTCTCGTTACCCACGCTCCTGAATCGCACTTGGTCCCGTCCCGGGTAAAAAGGATTAAGTTCCTTTACCGAAAAGGGGACCGACGAGCGGGCATTTGGACCAGAAATAGCGTAAAATCGACTCTTGTGGTCGTTGACCTATTTTTGGCTCACCCGCAGGCTCGCTCGACCCGAGACACTTGCCCTTAAGGCACCTGTTCTCGGGATACACGTGTTACGCCCTTCCTTCGGCCCATCCTTCCTCGGGCCTGGACGTAACACTATCATTTCCTTCTCTGTAATCGTACCATCTGTAATACGCACAGCTCCTAAAACAGTTATATTTGTAATACTTTATAATACTATATATAAAAATATTAAACTAAAATAAATATTAAAATAAACTAAAGATTAGCTTAATAAAAACTTACGCATAATACACTTCGCGAGCAACAAATCTTTGAATCCGATTTTTTTTAATTTTCCAGCCCAGCTGTACTGTTTTGCTATTTCATTTGTAATACTTCTTTTTAAAATGTTTATTATTAATTCTCGGCTGTCACGTCCGCCAATTTTATTCAACGAAATAGCCTATAAAAATCATAATTTATTTAAATTACTATTTATACCTAATTACGTATTTTATAAGTATATATATATGGAAAAAAATATTCACCATTTTCTCGAAAAAATCTTGATCTTCCAGATCTTTCTCCATGTTTTGGACTTGTTCGTGTGTTTTAAAGGTAAAGCTACAAATTCCTCTAAAATTGATGCTTCTTTTTTTGTTGTATTATTTATTTGGTTTGCCTCTATTTTACAGAGGCGATCATCAACTAAATTTAGTTTTGTAAATATTTGGTTCAATCTTCTTAATATTTCAGGCAGCACATCTACAAAAAACAGCAGAATACATTCAGAACACTCGCATAATAATTGTTATTATAATACAAAAATATGTAGATTTGTCCGTATTAGAAAAAATTTATTTTGAAAGCTTTGTATAGTAAACATATATGAAATATATAAACAAGGCAAATCAGAGCCTGTGAGATTAACGCATCACCAACCGCGTATGGTTCTGATTTGCCTTGTTTATATATTTCGTGTTCGTTCATATTATAATTTCATGTCTATAAAATACATTATTTCATAATACAATAGTATTACTTTTGCCTGCAGTGTCTAAATAAGTGACTGAGGGCTCCTTTGTAAGATTTCTGTTAAAACTAGGATTATCAAATTCCACGCTTTGCATTTCGTTTCTCTTTGAAGATTTAGTGACAATTAACGTTTTTGGTAATGGTACTGGAAGTGTCTTATTTGCTTTTTGATGTTTAGAAATGATATCATTTCTAACGTTTACGTTATTGTTGTTGTTTTCATTGCTTTCGTCTGAAGAGTAATTATAATTTGTAAATAGTTTGTTTGGGCGTGATATGCGTTTCTGACATAAATTTTCCTTCTCAGAAAGATCTAAATCGGAATAATCTTTAGCAAGCTTTACTTTTTCCATTCCTGACTCGTACGTATCTGAAAATTAATGACAAATACAACATAAAATTTTAATTGTTAAATAACAAATATTAAGATTGTAAAATAATTTACTCACTTGCGGTCCCAAAAATGCGCAGAATTTTGTAAGCAGTCCACGTACTATTATCTGGAGAAATGTCGTCAATTATTGCTTTACGAAGCTTTTTTTCACTCGTAAAAGGCGGCCAGTAACACATTGTTTCGTCGTCAAATATCCACAATGATGGCACCAATTGGAGTCCATCATCAAATAGGACTATTGTAAATCGTGACATCTTCAATCTTCCATAAATATAGCTAATATATAAATATCTTGAAGCAATCGAAATAAAAATTAAACTAATTTGTTTTTAGAAAATAGTATTAATATAATCAGACTACACATTGCAGATTAAACATTAATTCAAAATTAGAATTTGATTAATAATTTGTATTTCGATTTGTAAATAATTAATCGCAAAAATAAACATTCTTTCTTATCGCTGATTTAGTGATTTATATAATAACGTAGAACAAAATATACACGTGAATATAATATATTCGTTGGTCTTTACTTGAGTACGAATTAGATAATTTTAATGCTATTTGTTCTAATTGAGTCAGTTTTAATTTTAAACTCACAATTCTTAATCTTTTGAATGCGTATTATAGCCTTATACGAAATAATTTTACGTCAAAAGATAATTTCATAACATAAATTTAATAATATTATATTATGTTGCCAACAAGTCAAATTAAAAAACTTAATTATAATTATTTTATTAATCTTATATAGAATAAAATAGTATTAAATAAAAAAAAAGAATTTTCAGAACTGTCGAATTTTTATTATATCAATATAATATCGTTACATGTCAGTTGTCAAGTATCTATAGAAAACATAATTATAGAATTAATGTAACAATTGTGTACCAATTAATAAAGCAAAAAAAGTAAAAAAATTTAATTAACATATATAATTTTATATTTGCTTATTATAATAAATTTAATTCACAGAAATGAAAGAAATATATTTTATGTATGTATAATAGGAAAAACAATGCTTAAATTATCTTTGTAAGGCATTTTCCACATTTTAGCTTCAATTTTTTCACATGGCCATACACGTATACGATCGTTTTCAATCACAATTTGAATATTAAAAGTATTCGATTCGCAAGGTAACAAGTACAAATTTTTTACATATTTTAATTTTTTCCCAATAATTAATTTTGTGTTATCTTCAGTTTGTACAAAGTTTAAAACTAAAACAACGGTTCCATTTTCTAAAAGTACACAATTATTTCCTTGATTATCGCAGTTAATCAAGTATGAATGACTCTGAAGTATTTTAAATTGAGAAATAACATTATATCCTTCAATCAGAGGTCCAGCTGTGTGACATTTTTTGAATAATATGCGATCATGAAAGTTATTAACACGATTTGAAGTCTTTGAATTTAACATTTCTATTTCAGCGTACCGTTTTACTAATTGCTGGAGAGGTTTATCTGGTTTACGAATCAATGTTTTAATACGTGTCATATGATTTTCGAATAGAAATGCACTATACTCATCTAAAGGTCCATATTTCCTTACATCTGCACAAATGTGCAATAAATTGTGAACATTATGAGAAACATATTGTTCACCATAAATTTGAGCGATTGTATTAACAAAATACTCTAGTAAACTTTGCGCATAGTCTATATTACTCATATTTTTTGAAAGAACTGGACTAACGAGAATTATTATTGCAACGTGTAAACTTAAAAAGTTTAAATAAACATCTTCTCTTAAAATATTTTTTAATACGACTGGATCAGTATGTAGGAGGAACTGTCGAAATTCTGTTGCTTTCCATAATCTAAAATCTTTTAAAGATCTTGGTCTACGATGATACTCATAAGGCACTGTATTTCGTAAATTAAGTAACGCTTCTGATATCATTTGTTTCATTTGATTTGAAAGTTTCACTGAACTTGGTCCATTATGCCAAAGTAAAATTAGTTTCTTGACAACTCCTAAACATAATAGATGCATATAATCTAGTGGTACGGCTGTTACAGGTTTAAAATTAGGAATATTGGTTAATATTGTTTCTCCTGTTTGATAATTATTATATTTATAATTAATAAAATCTTCATCTGTTTTTAAAATAAAGTCATTATTTTCCGAGAAAAAGCATATTCGTCCATTAATATATTTCCCTCGAATAGTACATTTTGTACAGCTGCTATAACCATTAAAATTTATAATATTTAAAACAAAAGATTTAGCTGGAGCATCACATATTAAACCATCTATCTTAATTTCAATCTTTTGTCCGTTATGAATTAATGGATTATTTATTACATCAATTGCTTCGTCAACAAACTTTTGCAGAAAAACATTACTATTTGCAGGTTTTGCTTCGCCATAGTATGCCCCAACAATATATACTAATTTCGTAACAGAATTAAGACACAGTATAGGCCACAAAGAAGCATTACCAGATTTCGTAATTGGTAGTCCGTCGATATTTATAAAAACTCTAAGAATATTAGTCGAACCTACTTGTTGTATATGATCTCGTAACATTTTCTTAAGAGCTTTCTTAAAACCAAAATGATAATAATTCATTTCTGCAGGAATGCATTCCACATTTCTGGGAGTATCTAACAAAGTTCGCGGATCTTTAGAAAATGGTAAATTTGTACGTTTCCGTAAAATAAGGAACAAATTAGCTAGAGCTTTGTGCGATATACGATTATCTATATACCAATGACATAAATCTTTTTTAAATTCATCAAAATTTTCTGAATTTTCAATTTTATCCCCAGAATCATTTTCGAAATCGAATTCTATTTCGTTTTCTGACTGTAAATCCTCAACTTGGCAAGGTAATTCTACATCATCAAATTCGCCAGTTAGATCTATATTATTATCATTGATATCAGATTCAACAATATTATTACTTAAATTAATATCATTGTCATCATTATCATAATTGTAGAAATTATTCGAATTATTCAGTACTTGGTTCTGTAATTGTATTGATAGTATAATTTTTAGATATTATTTCTGGACTGTTCTCATCAGCGGAAGATACATGATAAGAACAACCCGGTATTGGCTCAGATATGACATCTATATCCGTAGCTGTATTTTTTGCAATTAACCTTCGAACGTGTCGTTGAGAATAACACGAAAATCTTTTCCGTTTCTTATCCATTGAAAAAATAAGTGTATATGTACAATACTTACTGCGAATTCAACTTACTGCCTCAAATTCAACTTGCTGCAAACTCAATTCACTGCAAATTCAATTCACCTTTGATGAATATAATAATTAGAGACCTGTAATAATATGAAACATTATTAATTTTATTTTGAAGTAACACAGAAACAATAAAAATTTAGAATACTAAACAATGATAAATTAAAAGAAGTGAGAAAAATGAACACTTCTATATCAATTTAAAAATGTGTATATAAAGAAGGATTTTAATATTGGATAGTTAGTAGTCTTATGTTGAATAAGATATATAGATAGCCCTAAATAACTCTTAATATGTGCATTGAAATACTATGTACACTTAATATCATTTTTTACTTTTCGATGAATTAATTCTCCTGCCAAGCAAAACTTTTTGGGAAGAATAGTGTAGACATTGTAAGATAAAATTAGAATACATATGATCAAAGATCTATTATTTATATAATAGATGTATAACATAATATATTTAGTATATTTTAAATTATACATACGTCTGAATATATTTGGGAATCCTTTTTTTTACATACTCTCTTTCTCGATGATCTTCAAGCATCAAAAGGGCTAATTATTTGCCATTTATTATTATTATCGATAAACCTAAAATTGAAAAAACAGATTATTATTTGGTTTTAATAAATATCAAATGTATGTATTTTTATATCAATAAATATTTTTTCGTATCTATGTCTAATATTAATATTAATATTAATTGAATGCTACACGCATACTTTAGTACTATAGAGAACATCAAGAATTTGCATATATTAATTTATTCTAATAATAACTATTAAATCTTTTTAATTTAGTTTATTATTATTCTATATCTTATTCAAAAAATTAATGATTATATTCTTATCAATCTGAATATTATATAAATACATATATAACTTTTGGTCGTTATAAATGTGAAAATAAAAGGCATAATTTTTGGCGTCTATAATCAATTAAAATAATAAATACCTAACAGAAATATCACACATTATAAAGTTAATAAATTCTAGAAAGATTAAATAAGAATATAATTCTAACAATAAATTGTTGTCCGATGCTGGTCGAGGTTGGATCTTTGAAGTTGAATAAAGTAAACATATATATTTATTATTCTATTTTTGACACACGTGATACTTTAATTTTTTATTAAACAATTATTTACACGTGTATATATATATATATATATATATATATATATATATATATATACATATATGTCTTATCAACGGTTGTTCTCGTTGCACAATTTAATGATTAGTCTTCGCGCACTACTCTGACTATAGATTCACTGTTTATGACTATCCGCCGCGGATCCGCGGTGGACGGCTTTTATTCCCTTAATTTCGGGGATTTTTGGAGGGGATCGCCCGGCGACATGACCATGTATGGTCATGGAGGTTTTTCCGGGTCGTCCAAAGTCCAAGTGCTAACGAAGGAAGTTCAAAGTTGAATTCCTTCGTTAACGTTTTCGCGCTTCCGGGTGAACGTTCTTACGCTTGGATTGCTGAGGCAGCGATTCTGCCGCATTTCCCAACAATATTTCATGCTGACACTTATTTTAATTATATATAGATACTAATATTTAAATAGGTTATAGTCTGCGAGACTATAACATCCCTCCCTTAAAAAAGAAAAACGGAGGTTTAAACGAAGTTTTTCTATAATACAAATTGAATATGATATAATGTTTTTTCCCGTTTTACAATGTTGATTACAATCGTTTCTTATATCTAGCTTATACCTTTTTTGTTTTTAAAACCGTGTGCTTCTATTTCTTTTCAATATTGGTTTAGGCATTCTATACGATTTGTCAATTTCGTCTACTAAGATAATAACAGCTGGTTGTTTAGGTTTTCTTTTCCTATGTTGGATAATTATCCATGCTATTAATGCTATAATTATTAAAATAGTTATTCCACTAGAGGCTGTTGTATAAATGAATTGTTTTTGTTTGAAAAAGTTACTGTCGTTATTATTTAAGTTGTCATTAATTTCTTTTAGTTTTTTACTTAGCCCTTTTAGTTCTAATGGTTATTTATAATTTTTTTAAATTCGTAATCGCGATTTTGTGTGTCGTTAATTTCTTTGATCGTTATATTAAATTCTGGTAAAAATGTTTCTATACTTGTATTATACGTAATCGTTTCTGTCTGTATCGTTATGTCTGTAGTAGTTAGTTTACAGTTATCATATAACGTAATTCGACCTGTGTTTTTTATTATCTTTTTATATTCGGGATGATCACTACATTTTATTGTAATATGCTGCTCGAATGCAGTCGAATATAACCAAGAGTGCGGCTGTTGTAATGTGATCCATATTGTGTGAGTCGCTTTCTTATGACCTATATTACATTGATTTCGATAGTTTTGTCCTTGTACATAAATTTTCGCTTCGCACGGCGTATTTTCGTTAACATGATAGATCGGTTGATTCTTTTCGCATATATATAAATTATTATTATTTGTACACTCGTTTAAATCTTGTTTTTTTAGAATTAGATAGGTATGTGTTTCTTTATTTACAGCAATCAAATTATTAGCTACTTCCGTATGTATAAAATTATTTTCGTAGTTAGGTGTCGGTAACGGAATTACATTTAAAATGTCAAACATTGGTTGTGTAATTAATGGAAATTTTAAGATTGTGTATATGCTTGTTTTCTCGCAATACGCGCTTACTTTTATATAATTTTCGATCGTTAGCCATTCGTCGTTTTTTATTTGAAAAGGAAAATATGCTCCTTGCGGTAACTGTACTATCGCTTCTTTTAAATGTAGAACAATTTCATTTATCGGCGTTAATAAAGGATGTATTGTGCCCTTACGTACATATGTAAGATATTCTAAAATGTCTTTTGCATCCCTAATTAAATCGTTAATCATTGCTATGATTATGGTGAAATGTTCGTCTATTTCCTCGCGCGTAGTGTATTCCCTAATGTAGTGGTTCATTAATTTACCGTTATAATCTAATATATTCTCTAATTTATTTAAATGAATTATAGTGGTGTTCAGGACTTTGATTTGATTTTTCGCGGCGTGTTCCAATGTTTGCTGATTATTTTGTAACAACTGTATTTGTTCATCTATTAATTTTCTATCGTTCGCATCCATAATTCCGAATAAAGTTTTCGTTATCGAACCTATTCCGTCGATTAGATCTCTACGTTTATTCGTTCGAGCCTTATATAAAGTATTTATCAATTTTATTATTTTAGCTAAAGTATTAGCATCATTATTAATTATTTTTTTAAGATTCTCGCAAGTTCGTTGGATGCTTCTTTCAAAATTAGCCTCGGTGCACATTTTGCTTGTTTGTTCGATGTATTGGTTTACTTGCCATGTTCTATCATTTAGTTCAGTTATATCTAATTTAATAACTAGCTTCCATATTCGGTTGGTTTGATGCAGGTTTCCAATTTTTTCATAATATATTCCTGGCGTGTTATCAAATTCCGCCACTTCGAACGGAAGACGGGTTTCGTCTTTCTTGGTACGGACGGGGTTGATTCCCAGCGTCAGTGTTCTGTAATTATATATTTTAGGTATTATATTATGTCTTCCTTCCGTTTTCTTCTTTCTTATCTATTACTTTTCTTGACTAACTCCGTGGTTAGCTTATTCTTTGCTGTCACTTTCTTGTTATATTCCAACGTGAAAGGTTATTTTTTGCTTCTCTCTTTTTTTTCCCTTATCATGTGTACGATTTTGGAAAAGTTTATTAATGAGGAGTGTCTACTGGATTTTATTGAATTGACGTCGCGAGTGCCCGCTGGTGAAAGGATGTTACTTCCCGAGCCCTTCGGTCGGGCGTGTGACCGTGTATATTCACGGGGACCATATGGTTTGTCGGTGCGGGTGGATTTATCCACCGGCACTCGACAGGTCCGTTTAAAGGTGCCCTGTGAACCGATGGATCTTCCTGGGCTGTGGGCCCGTCTACGTTTCCAGCGGCAGCTGGACCGTCGCAGTTTTTGGCGGCTGGCCTGTGAGCGCCGCGCAGGCCGTAGCGGTGTGCTGCAGCCTCCTTCTCGGTAAGTTTTATTCATTTTTTCCTTTAATTTTCTGAATAATTTTAATTTATTTATGTGCATGCGCACGGTTTTTCTTCCCTTTTTTACGGTGTAATTTACGTCTGAATTTTTTTCTAAGATCGTATATGGCCCAGTCCATAACGATTCTAATTTCTTTGATCTTCCTCGTCGCAGAGTTTCGTTGTAAATCAATACTTTGTCGCCTATCTTAAAATGTGCTTCCCTTGTATTTTTATCATACTGCTTTTTTTCTTTAAATTTTTCTTCTTTTAAATGTTCTTTCGCAAGCTGATTAGTTGCACGTAGTCTTTCTTTTAATTCTTGCGCGTAATCATCGTAATTGTACGTCGGTTTAGGCGGTTTAGTTAGCGCTGTCGGAATTTCTGCTTGATGTCCGTATATTAACTCGAAAGGTGTATACTCTGTAGCGGTGTGCGGCGTTGTGTTGTATGTGAACATTGCGAACGGTATCCATTCGTCCCAATCAGTTTGGTCCTCATTTATATAATGTCTTAGATACTCTGTTAATGTTCGATGCGATCGTTCTAACGCGCCGTTACTTTCGCGGTTGTTTGTATTTTATTTATTTTCAATAGTTTACAAGTATTCTTAAATATTTCGCTAAGGAAATTCGTTCCTTAATCTGTTAAAATTTTTTCCGGTATCCCGTGTTCGAGTATTATTTTTGTAACAAATTCTTTACTAATGGTGTTTGCTTCTTGGTTCGGAATCGGAATTGCTTTGCTAAATTTAGTTAAATTGTCTTGGAAAGTCAATAAATATTTATTTCCATTATTAGTGACGATTAATGGTCCGACTATATCTAATGCGCATTTTTCGAATGGTTTACTTGGCGTGTCAGTAATTATTAAAGGGACCTTGTTTTTCCTCGATAATTTATTTTTTTGACAAGATTCGCACTTTGCGATGTATTGTTCAACATCTTTTGTTAAACCTTTCCAATTGTGTTTTAATCGGATTCTTTTAATTGTTCGTTCGATTCCCTGATGCCCTCCTACAGGTGCATCATGATATTCTGATAATATTTGTTGCTTCTCTTCCTCTGTATATATTTTTATATTATCAGTATCTCCTTCTTCTTCTTCCTCTTCTATCTTCAGAATTTCTTCATCCTTTTCTATGGATGTTCCGGGTATCGCGTTGCGACTTAGCGCGTCGGCGTTTGCGTTCGCTCGTCCGGCTTTATGGATTATTTCATAATCATATTCTTCAAGTTTCAATCTCCACCGTATCAATCTAGATCCGGGATCGTTTACATTAAATAACCATATTAATGGTTTGTGATCGGTTACAATTTTAAATTTCGTTCCATATACATATGGTCTAAAATGTTTAACAGCCCATACAATTGCTAATAATTCCTTTTCTGTAGTATTATAATTTTCTTCCGCCTTTGCCAGTATTCTGCTGGCGTAAGCAATCGGTCGGTCGTTGCCTATTTCTCCTTGTGATAACACTGCTCCGATCGCATAGTCGGATGCATCGGTGGTCACAATAAATTCTTCCGCAAAATCAGGATATTTCAGCACTGGTGCAGTCATCAATTTTTCCTTTAATGTTTCGAATGCTGCTTGCTGTTCCATTGTCCACTCAAATTTCTCTGTCTTTTTTGTTAATTTTGTGAGTGGCTTAGCGATTCGCGAGAAGTTTTCAATAAATTTCCTATAGTATCCTGATAGTCCTATAAAGGATTGAATATCCTTGATTTTTTTCGGCGTCGGAAATTCTCTTATTGCTGTTAATTTCGAAGGGTCTGGAGCTATTCCGTTTTCAGAAATAATATGTCCCAAGTAAATTACTTCTTTGCGAAAAAATTCGCATTTATCTGGCTGTAGCTTTAAATTAAATTTTTGCAGTCGTTGCAGCATTTCTTTAAGTCGCTTGTTATGATCGTCTAGACTCGATCCGTATATCACGATATCGTCGAGATAAACTAAGCATCTGAGTCCTTGTATTCCTGTTAGGACGGAATTCATTAATCTTTGAAATGTTGCTGGCGCATTTTTTAATCCGAACGGCATTCGATTAAATTCGTAATGACCGTAGGGAGTGGAAAAAGCTGTTTTCATTTTATCTCGTTCAGTCATCGGAATTTGATGATATCCTGATGCTAAATCTAATGTAGTAAAATATTTCGCATTTCCTAGCTGATCCAGAATGTCAGTTATGTTTGGCAAAAGAAATGAATCGCCTATCGTTAGCTCATTTAGCTTCCGGAAATCTATTACCACTCGGACTTTCGGTTTTCCAGATGCGTCCATCTTTTTCGGTACTACTAGCAGTGGTGCATTCCATTGACTTGTGCTAGTCCGAATGATTTCATTTTTCAAACATTTCATTTATTTGCTGATTGACCTCTGTCTTATGTTTTTCTGGCAAGTGATATGGTCTCACGTTCACCGGTGCGGTATCAGCACGTGTGTTTATTTCATGCTCTACCGTCGCGGTGTATGTCAGTGGTTCTCCCTCTAAGTGGAAAACGTCACTAGTATTCTCGCAAAGATTTTAAAGAGTGTCTGCCTCTCTTCCTGCGTTTAAGAATGCTGCGTTTCTCAATCTTGTCAAAATTTTGCTGCTTAATTAGCATTTTTCATTTTTCTTCCCGGTTTCTAATGGTTTATCTCTTTTTGTTTTCCTCATGTCCTCCAGTGGTAAACTATGGGGGTTGGCCAATTCAATTGGTATTTTGGTCCGTTGATGATTCATTATATCTTCAGCACATGCACAAAAATTGTTTGGTTGGGGATTCTACCAGGCAGCTTCCCGATATAATTACTTTCCTTTGGCGCTGTTGGTTTACGTCTTGATACGGACTATTCCCTATGATTCTGGTTTCAGCAAAAGCTGCCAAGAGGCTCCGCGGGCAAGCAAATGACACGGCGTGGGAGGGGGGTTAATGTGAGGATGTTAAGTCGGTGAAGTCTGTACGGGGTGTTTTTTTGGGGGGTTCGGGTGAGCTCGGCGCTTCGGCTAGCTTCGGATAGAAGAAGAGGACAGAATAGGGGCAGTCATTCTTGTCTCCTTCCTAACCGACAGACGGGCAACACGCGAACCGCGTCACGCTCCTCGATATTTCGATATGCGCTCAATTTTGTTTCTTTTTTACAGCATTTTTTAATTGTCATAATATATTTAAATATGTATATCTGTTAATATTATAATATGTACGCATTCATACATATTATATTAATCATATATTTATAGAATAATATTTAAATAATTTATATAATTTGTATAATATATATAATTATAGGTTTTATATTATATATTATATATATATATATATACATATAATATAATATAGTTGATATAGTATATATAAAATTAGTATGGTATATATACGTTATTGTTCATTAGGCGCCGCGGTGACTATAGAGCGGTTATCTTTGGGTGGGTATTTATTATATAAATGCATTCGCGTGAGGATATCAATAAAGAACATTCGCGAGCCGCGACAAGAACCGTT